>NC_138055.1:17700012-18000046 GCF_964194185.1 Rhinolophus hipposideros | reverse complement strand
CTCTGACCTTCCTATTACCTGCCACTGAGTGAAGGTCAGCGTTGGGTTTATCCTGAAGGAGGAGCCAGGCTGCCTTTCCTCCTGCACGGGCTGTGCCCATTTTTTCCAAATGGTGCCTATTCTTCATAACCTCTCCTCTCTTGGCTTCCTGTCAGTGCCTTCATCCGAGTCTTGAGTGTTTCTGCCTGGATTAACTCAATCTCCATTTTGCCAGAGTTTCCGCTCATTTTCTCTCCTCTTCCAAGAGACTCAAATAGAACATGTACTTAATTAACTGGAACTACTTTAACATACTCTCTTGCTGATTACCTTTTCCTAATCCCATAATTGCTTTTTAGTCAGAAGCTTTTCACATTGGATGGGCTTTAACTCATTGAAATAAAATCTCAGTTTGATTTAGAATTAGAGGAGCTTTGCTGTTAGCTGTGTTTGAGAGGTATTTACTTTGTTTTCAATACCAATTAAGAATATTTTTGAAATCTATGGTTAAAGGTGAATGATTCCTATAGGGACTTATTAAAAACATAGATCCACCATGTTTTTAACTGCCTAAATCGAAAAATTCAATAAAATTTGTAAAACAAAGAATTATATTGCCATTAGATATACTCACAAAATGAATTCTGAACATTTCACTGTTCAGGAATGTTCTTTGTCCTAGTATTCATGTCATTTCCTGGTAATAAAAGTAAAAGCTTATTAATTGTTTCAAACCACTAGAGACAGAACAGGTGGTCCCTTTTCTCATTCTCAGTTTCCTCAAGCATAGTTTAATAAGATAACAGGCATTTAACTATTAGTTTAAATCACATTGCCTCAATGATTTTAAGTTGAGATCATCATTCTTTAGATATTTTCAAGTGGCCAGTTTCCAAACATTTATACCTGGGTCTCAAGCCCACCTCCTTCATTGACTGATTAGTGTGGGAACTGGTGACTGTTTTCCTGTTAGGTAAAATGATTTTTTTCTTATTGTGTGTGCACCTCTTCAGAGCATCAAAATATGTCTGCTTGTTTTTTAAGGAAGAAATACGGCCCCAGTTTGAAGCCAAGTATTCCAAGAAAGAGCGGATGAATCCCATTTCCGGAAAGCCAGAACCATATCAAGCATTTGCAGATAAATGCAGCCGACTGATCGTTTCTGCATCTGGAATATTTTTTATGGTTTGAAAGTTTTTTACAAAACTATTTTTTTCAGAAAGTACAAATTTGTAGCATGATAACAACAGTAATCATGTCAGGCATTTGCATAGTTCTACCCAACATTTTTGCACATTCTTTTATTTAAATCTCTCAATAACTCTGTGACGTGTCAGGGAGGGTCTCATCTCCACATTACAGATGAAGCAACTGAGACTCCAGAAGGTTAAGGGGCTTGTCCAGGTTAGCTCCTGAATAGGGAGGAAATATCCAAGAGCTCAGACCCTCTAGTCCAATGTTCTTTGCACCTCTCCTGGAGTCCCCCAGGGGAGGGGAAAATGGCACTCAGTGGGGCTGGAAAGAGTCTAGCGGGCCACTAGAAGAGCTTTGCTCTTATCCTAAGAGTAAAAGGAAACCAACAACTAGTTCTAAACAGAAGAGTGACATTATAGGATTTCCTCAATAAATATTTGTTCATCTGTTCAGTCTAATATTCTGCATAATAAAATATTACTCCATAGCTTACACGGTTTTGCCTCTTCCTGCCGAAGAGTAACTAAAAAGATGAGGTAGGACCTCCAGCAGTGTTTTTCAAACTTTTTTGCCAGGCCCATGTAAGAAATACATTTTCTGTTATGACCCAGTATATGCTATGCAAATAGATGTATAAAACTAAATAGAGTCACTGAAACAGTGTTCACCTTTCCAATATGCAACAAACTCTGCTTTTTTTTTCTCTTTTATTGTAGTCTTTTTTTTGATGTCAGCTATACCCCCCTAAAACTGATTTTCAGACTTATTAATGGTTTTATTAGTTTGAAAAATACTAACTTGAAGCTGAGTGGTTAGCATTTTTTAAAAGGAAGTCGTTTTGGTGATCAGCTTTGACCCTCTTAACCATTAAACAAAACACCTGCAGATTCCTCAGAAATGTCATTTTAGAACACTAAGAGGTGGCTAGGATTCTCTTCTCCTCTTTCCCAATAGCAAGTGTGTAAGTCTATATCCTAGATAATTAGAGTGGAAAGGACAAGACTGCAGTAAATCCAGACAATCTATCCCGTTTAGATAGAAATGAATTCGGGAGATGAAAGGGTAGGCAGCATTCCCAAGAGTCCTTCAGCTCAAATCAAGATTCATACCGATGCCCTTCTGCAGATCCTGTTTTGTGTCATGCTTTGCCTTCTATAAGTGTGTTCACGTTTGTTGTCTTGGTTTTTGTTTCTCACAACAAGACCTATACACATAAGCTTTCTCTCTTCTACCTAGAGCATAGGAGACTGAAGCCATGGACAGGACAAGCTACTTCCCCAAGGTCACATACTACTGTGTTTCCCCCAAAATAAGACCTATCCCGAACATAAGCCCTCGTTAAGATCATCAGCCAAACGGATGCATTTAGTACATTATGACAATGTTCCAGAAGAATGTAACATGACTGTGTTTGAATAAATGTAGATTGTTGTCCATGAAAAAATAAGACATCCCCTGAAAATATGCCCTAATGCGTCTTTTGGAGCAAAAATTAATATAAGACCCTGTCTTATTTTGGGGGAAATACAGTATAAAATCTGGTCTTATTTTTAGGGAAACGCAGTAGGTAGCAGCTGGACCAGGACTCAGACCTGACTTCTTCCTGAGTCCAGCAAGCTGTCCATTCCACCATATTGCCACCCTTGTCTGAAATTCAACATAGATTTTACCTATCTCCCTATTAGCAGCTCTCGGATTAAGACATGGGCAGTGTTTTGTATCATCATCATCATCATCATCATCATCATCATCATCATTATTATCATCATCATCTTGGCCAGTGCCAGCTAGAGTTCATTCTCAGGTTTTTAGAGCATGTCACTCACAGTAAGCCAAAAATAGATTTGTGTAAAACAGGAATGCTTCTATGAAAACAGAAATCTGTAAGCCAGCGGAGGCCATCCTGAGGCTTAGCTTTAAGATCCAGTGTTTGATAACTAAGTAGGCTAAGGTCTCTACTCTGAATTATAAAGTGAGTCACCTAATAAAAGTCACAAAACTTTTTGGAGCCTCAGATTCCCATTATTTTATAGAGATAGAAGACATGCTGTATTCTTCTCCAATACCATGAAATTCTTCAGAGAAAGATGCCTCAGTTCAGTCTGTGTTTATGTCTGATTAATAAGAGATTATGCACCTATCACATAGTTGGCTTATTCAGCAACAAATAACTGAATACCCGTGATTGTATTAAGGTGCTACAGAGACCAGGGTGAGCAAAACGGATACCACCCTTGCCCTGACGGAGCTTACTTTCTAAGTGGGGGCAACTGTCAATACTCAAACTGACACATTGTTTGAAATTATAAGTAGGATACTGAAAGAAAAGTACAGATACTATATAACAAAATAAAAATCTGGGGAGTCATGAAAAGCTTCAACTATGAAGTGTTTCTTGAGCTCAGATGTGAAGGATGAGTAGGTAGGTATTAACTAGGCTGCCTATGTGTACAAAGCCTGACAATTAAGTTTGTGAACTTGTTGCAATGATTTTGCTAAACTTTTCTGATATCAGAGGGATTATTCGTTATGAATTTGTACCAACTGGAAAAACAGTTAACCAAGTTTGCTATTTGGAAGTGCTGAAAAGGCTGCGTGAAAAAGACAAAAACAACCTGAACTTTTCACCAACAATTCATGGCTCTTGCATCATGACAATGCACCAGCTCACACGGCACTGTCTGTGAGGGAGTTTTTAGTCAGTAAACAAATAACTGTATTGGAACACCCTCCCTACTCACCTGATCTGGCCCCCAGTGACTTCTTCCTTTACCCAAAGATATAGGAAATATTGAAAGGAAGACATTTTGATGACATTCAGGACATCAAAGGGTAATACAATGACAGCTCTGATTGTCATTCCAGAAAAAGAGTTCCAAAATTGCTTTGAAGAGTTGTTTACATGCTGGCATTGGTGCATAGCTTCTCAAGGGGAGTACTTCGAAGGTGACCATAGTGACATTCAGCAATGAGGTGTGTAGCACTAGGATGAGTTCGCAAACTTAATTATCAGACCTCCTATATTTGGCAGGGGAATTGGGTGGGTCAGCATTTTAGGTAAAGGAAATGGTCTTGAAGATTAAGCATGCTTAGCCCATTTGAAACAATGAGAGAAGGTCTAGAGTCCCCTAGGGGAGGGGAAAATGGCACTCAGTGGGGCTGGAGAGAATCTAGCTGGCCACTAGAAAAGCTTTGCTCTTATCCTAAGAGTAAAAGGAAACCAACAACTAGTTCTAAACAGAAGAATGACATCATAGGATTTCCTCAATAAATATTTGTTCATCTGTTCAGTCTAATATTCTGCATAATAAAATGTTGCCCCATAGCTTACACGGTTTATGAACTTTGAAGCACTATGGTTTTTCTGTTTGAATAACACGAGCATAAATACCAACAGACACGAGAAAGCATTAACCACAGTGAAAAGTATGCATTGTGCTGTGGTTTGTGAAGTCAGTACCACCCTTGCTTTATTTTCTTTTGTCATCAGAGGATTTTCCCAAGTGGCAGGGACCCCTCTTCCTGCCACATTCCGCCACAGTGCTCACTGGGGCTCTTCTGTCTTCCCGCCAGATCTGTGTGGTGATCGCCGCCGTCTTTGGGATCGTCATTTATCGGGTGGTGACCGTCAGCACTTTTGCTGCCTTCAAATGGGCGTTAATCAGGAATAACTCTCAGGTCGCAACCACGGGGACTGCCGTGTGCATCAACTTCTGTATCATCATGCTGCTGAATGTGGTAAGTGAGCTGCTAGGTCACTAGCCGGACGGGTGAAGTACATGGGCTGCGGCGGTCATTTTCTTCTGTTGCCGAAGGGACCTGGCCTCAGAGAGTCCAGGAGCCCTGGTGGCCCGGCAGCAAAGTGCCTGGCATGACATGCTTTCGGGTCTGGGTCGTTAGAAGGCTTGAGTTAAATCCAAGCTCCAGGATTTTCTACAGTGTTAGGTTGGGCAAGATCCTCACGCTCCGTGAATCGTAGTTTCCTTATTTATCCAGTAAGATAACGCTGTGTACCCCTTGAGGACATTTAGAGAATGTATTTTAAAGGCACAGCTCAGAATCTGTGACATAGTTCAACAATATTGGTTCCCATTTCCTTTGATTCTGAATGATGGGAAGGCATCCGTATCCAAAGCATTCCTTGAAATAACTCTGCAAGGGACGTACCAGGGTGGGATGTGCTGCTTGTGTTGGTTTTACACGTTTTTCAGATGTATATTTCAGTCCAGATGTCTCCCCTGAACCTCAGTCTCATATGTTGAACTGCCTACTCAACCATCCTCACTTAATACATTCAAACCCAGCAGACTCCCCATCTTCTTTCCAGAATCAGCTCCTCCCTCAGCCTCCCCCATTATCGCTGCTCAGGCTGAAAACCTTGGCCTTATCCTTGACTCCTCTGTTTCTCTCACCATTGAAATGTTTCCAGAGTTTGATCACTTTTCACACACATCGGAGTCCCACATGAGTTATTGCAGTGCCCTCCTAACTGGGCTCCCTGCTTCCACATTTGCTCCCCCCCAGTCTAGGTTCATCACAACAGCCAGAGCAAGCTGCTTACATGGAAGTAAACTCATGTCATTCCGTTCACATGTCCGGTGGCTTTCCTCTCGCTCAGAATAAATAAAAGTTCATGTCTTCACATGGCTTCTGAAGAGCTCCCCCGTCTGGCCCCAGTGACATCTCAGACCCTGTGTGCCCACCACTCACCAGGATTCTCCTGCTCCTCGCTGGCTTCCCTTGGCTCCTTGGATGTCCAGGCACTCTCTCACCCTAAGATTTTTTACTTGCTCTTCTCTCTGCCTGGAATATTCTTCCCCAATGAGTCTGCAGAGCTTGTTCCCTCACCTTCTTCAGGTTTTTGTTCACATGTTACTTTCTAATGGTTTTCCTGGTCACTCAATTTTAAATTGCAAACTATATCTGCCATCTGACAATGTCCTATCTCTTTGCTTGCTTTATTTTTCTCTATGGCCTTTATCACCATCTCATATACTATTTTTTAAAAGTTATTTTGTTCATGATCTGTCTTCTCCATTGGAATGTAGGCCCATGAGGGCAGAAACTTTTGTCTGTTTTTTTTTTTTTTTTTTTTTTTTTAATTGTTGTTATTTCCCAGTGTCAGGGCCTGGCACATCATAGGCTCTCAGTAAGTTGTTATTATTTGACATTGTTAGACTTGAAGTCAACCTATATATAAAAATATGGACACTAGAAGATTGCAGTAGGGAATAAATAAGATAATGTACGTGAAGTGCCAAGCACCGTGTTAAGCCTGGAGATAATTAATTATACTTCCCCTCACCCTCATTTATACCTCATCATAAATCTGGGCCATAATGCTGAAACGCTCTCATCATTAGTAAAGAGCTTTCCAAAGTCCGAGTAATTTAATACTATTATCAACAGTCTCATCCACTCAGATTGTTATTTCTAGCTCTTTGAACAATCCTGAATTCTGTAACCACCTAACTCTAAGGGATTCCTAGAGTATTCAACCTACCCAATAATAGAGAAGTTGATTTAAGAGTCTTTTTTTCTTTTTTGCAAAGTCCAAATTTCCCTTATTTGATTTAAGAGTCTTAGGTAAACTAGTAGTCATTGAGTTAATGACATGTAGGTAATTTGTTCTTACTATTATTATTAAAATACACAAGAATTTATTATTTTAGAAAAAAAAGTTTCAAAATCCAGAAGTTATAAAAATGAAAGAAGAGCAGTTGATCATTTTGACGTGATGATTGTATAATTGCTTGGTCACGTAGAGCTTGAAATTGGCAGTCCCCCCTCCACCACTCAGCTAGTCTGAAAGTTGATTATGAAGGGGGTGATTCACTGTGACGTTAACCAAACAGCCGGAGCAGTGAAAGATTCTGCGTCCATGTAGGATGCAATGAATTAAAGGTTATCGTATGTTTCTTATCATCTCTTTTCTCTGGTGTCTGATTAAAATTTAATTTATACATCATAAATAAATTTCTGTGTGCGTGCAGTGAGCCGATAAGTATATTGTTGCTCAGACATTTTTAGCAGGTGCCAGTGTTGTCAGAGTAACAACTTAATTTAACTGGAAAGCACTTATCCAGCAATCTCTACTTCACGAGATGCAGCTAAGAAAAGAGGAAGTAAATTAAAAATGAAGAAGGGAGCATAGGAAGTGGGAAACATATACAGTTACAGACATTACAAAGTACCTACTATGTGCGGGGAGCTAGACTGGGAGGCATTTTATATGTTTTGTCTAACAAGGGGTTTTAGAGTCGCCAAAATGGATGATGCAGAGTCCACACAACTAAAGCTAACATTGATTTTTATGAATACCCTTAAGGTGTATTTTCATTTATTTTAAATACAATGTGAATACCTTTAGTATTCTGATTTGTCAGCCAACATCAAACTAGAACAACAAAAGGTTACTACTAAGACAAGAATACTGACAAGGACAGGAAATGGCAAGCCATGGCAAGGAAAAGGAAAAAGAACACGTATGTACATGTAGGAATTCTCAAAGCAGTGTCATCAGCACCCTTTTGTGCAGGAACCAATTGCTTTATCCTCCTTGGCTATCTCTGATAACATCCCCATCCCAGCACTCACATTTGCAGTCCTGTCTTATGCCCTGAAGCTTAGCAGGTTCCGTTACGAAGGACACCAACAGTGTAATATAGTTTGGAAAGATTTTCATTAGAATATCTAAAAAAAAAGTAAGTGCTCAAAAAGCAAATATCACATAAAGGACAGATGACAGACTAATGACTATAACATAACTTTGACCAGTTTAGAACTGAACTCTCTATTAACTTCTGAAATTACTCAATTTAAGATATTTCATGGTCCAATAACACAGTTTTTTTTTGTAGCTATATAAATTGTTTTCAACTACTTAAAATCTTGGTCATACTGGTCTTGCAAAAATGATCATTTATACATTAATCATTACTACACTTTCATTAATTGAACATAAAAACCTTGAGAGCTAGATTGGTTTTTAATTTATGTTCACTAAAGCCTCTAATTTTTAAATAATATCAATTATTACTGATCACATACCTGTTTCTTACTTTTTGCTAGAATTGTCCAATGCTAGCTGAAGAAGCAGACCTTATAAGGAATGCCTACTTTTAGATTTGAAGATGTGTATTTTCTCTTACTCTGTGTGTACTTTAAAAATAAAATTCATATTGTCTTGCAAAAGTATTGTAGATCCTAACAAAATGTTATGCCTCTTAATAACTGGTTTAGAAGCACTCACTGGTTTTCATTTTACTTCTTTTCTTAAAAAATAAATACTACAAAAAATAAACACTTCAAAGATGGAATGAATAGAATGGATTTTCTTGTTACTTGTCATACTGTTTTAATTCCATGCTGCTTCACTAGCAACCAAAGAACATATCGATATGATGGTTGCAAGCTAAAGATGTCAGCAGAGGATATATTATATCCCAGAAGGAGACTAAAAGTGATTACCATTCTTTTCATTCAGCCACACTAATATGAGTCAGATATTTCATTATATTGAAAACAGTAAAAACCACAAGGTCTTGTTCCAAAAAGAAGTAAACCACAAAATATGGCTTCCAGCAGACAAGCTCAGATGCGTTGATTTGGAGAACAAAATCAAACTAGAAGTATTTTAATTAGAAGCTTCTTTTGGAAATACACTTAAGATCAGAAAGCTTTCTGTCAGTTACAGATTTTAACATTCACAATTTGTACTATTCAGTTTGGAAACAGATTTTCCACTGCTCTTATCAGAACAAACCATTTATGGTTTCTGTCTCACCTGCCTAACGAGAAATCAAACCCCAGAAACCACTCATCTAAAAATTGGTTGCCAACCATCAGTTTCCCTATTTATGTGCCCTTTCCTATTGTATCCCACTCAAAGCCTCACTGTCCATCTCTGCGTGTCTTCAGTGTATATATAAAGGGTTCACAGATATTATACACTGTGTCCCCATGCACTTATTTTTCAAAAGGTTAATATTAATCATATTTTAACTCCTGTGCTGTTCCTTTTATAAATTCCATTTTTTTTCAGTGTCCAAACCACAATAACGTTGGCCATGTCACCAGCTCATAAGACCTTTGGGACAAGTGTGCAAAGTGAGGCACTTTGACACATGTATGTCAACATGAAAGATATAAGGGATAAACTGGGTAACCAATCGCTGTATTTTTGAGAAAGCTTGTCTCATCGGTCAAATCTAATTTTCCTTGATAATTAACTTTAATGATACAATATGTTTATAATAGTAAAATATATTTTACTATGGATTAAAACATCTGTCTTAAATTGTTATTTACCACCATTTTATTTTTAAGATAAAATGTATGACTAATCTATGCCACAGGATTTCTTATTGAAAATTATACCAATGTCTGTTAACATTGGACTCCAACAGTCTAAGGTTTTATCCACAAAATTTGATACTATGGCCATATTAATTATATCTTACCATAGCAAGCCATAGTCATTGCTGAAAGCTTAGTGTCATAAAGTCTGAGTATTTTGCCTGTTCCTGTAACTAGCATCTTGTAAAAGAGAATTGAAAAGTTAAGAAGGACCTTAAGATCAATGAGTCCAATACCCATTCTCAACTACGTATAAAAGGAAAAAGGATGGTCTGAAGAAGAGGTGAGGTAGCGTGCCAACGCCCAACAGTTAACTGGCTGGTAAAGTTATAACTCCAGCCAGGAAAATTGTAACCAGTGCATTTTCACCACTTTAGTCGAAATGTGATCAGCATTTGCATATTATTCAAATCCATTTGACCAGTTTTCCTTTTAATTTTCATTTATCATCTTTCATTTTTGATAAGGCACTTGTTCTTTTTCTCAGTTTATACCCTCTCTGGGGAAATCTCCTAGAGCTGGGTTGGCCCTGAACTATACACCCTGCACTTCTATACACACAAGCACACACACACATGCACAAGCACACACAAACACACACCTTTTCCTTCCCTCCTAGGACCCTTCATTTAACAGATGATGGGTTAGTTTAAGAATGCATCCCAGGAACTACTGGAAAAGCAGAGTATCATAAACTTGGGAGTTCCCAGTAATGTGAGATCACGTCAGTATTTATGACTGCTATAAGCCAGAAAATCCAGCAGTCCCTAAACAGGAAGGCTTACAGAATCCTACCACCCCAAACAGTCTTGGAGAGTTTCCATTGAGGCTGTGGAGCCCAGGAATGTTGTGACTTGTCCAGCATCACTTAGCAAGCTGGTAATTCTTGGCTGCTAGCCCTGTTGTCACAGAATTACTCACTCCAAAATAAGAAGTGAGATTTTAAACATAGTAAAATGGGGCCTTGTACCACGGGACCTTTCTTGTCCTGAAAGGACACAATTGTTCACATTATTTTCATTATTGGAGCAGTGGGTGGCTAAGGAAATCATTTTCACTCATTACCTATTTCGCTTATAATTACAGATTTTAGAACATCTACAGTTCATTTGTTAAATGTATGAAATTTATTTTACAGCTGTATGAAAAAGTTGCGCTTCTTCTGACGAATTTAGGTAAGTGAAACCCTTTTTATTTCATGGTACAGTATTGTACTCTGGAAAGTACCTTTTCAAAGATTCATTTCTGAAACACTGCTGCAAAGAAATATTCCCTTTATTTTGAGTTAAATGCAGCAATTTGTTCTTTCCCTTCAACAGGACATTTTAAATATATACAATAATTGGGGGCCCTTTTTTACTTAAAGCTTTGAAACCTGTGACAAACATCAAATGTAATGTAATTTAAAGTAGGTTTTCTCTTATATAAAAGGAAAATGCACAAAAAATAAAGCATCACAGAAGTACATGTGTATAAAGTGCCCAGAATCATTTAGAAAAGTATTCATTTGCTACTGCCCGCAATTTTCATTTATTCAAAAGTGTATCAAGTTTTAATGGTGTACAAAATCACAGCAAAGTTAGTGGCTTGGAAGACTCTACCAGGAATGTAGGCAGGCTAACCATCACCGACATTGGTTGAAATAACATTCATCTGGACGAGTCATCCCTAAGAACATTTCTCTGACTAGAATAATCTGGTAGCCAGCTATACGCTGTACATTTTCCAGCTTTTCAAGATATAGAAAGTGTCACAGTTTTATTATTGCGATATTAGTCATTTCATTCTATGCAGGTTGAGGAAATTATACGCTCCCACGTAACCTGATTTAGTGCATTCCAATATGTAGCTTATCCGGGGTAGGGGGGAGTCACAAAGGTGATTTTATTTTTAATATTCATTATAATGCAGGGTGCTATTTATTGAGTCCTTCTGTGTACCAGATACAGAGCTGGGCACTTGGCGTATCTCTTTTAATGTTATTGCAATCTTCCATTACTCCCATCCCTTGCGACATAGAAAGAGGTTTATGTCCATAGAAGAGGTAATTGTGCATTGTAGACTGTGCCAAGTGGTGCCTTGATCCAGGCTGGCAAAGATGCCAGTGGAAATACAGCCCATGGAGATACAGGTTTATCCATGATTGGGACACCTGGGAACCCACCCACGTGGCTGACCTGGAAGATCTTCCTATGTAACCAGGAGTTCGGTAGCAGAATTGACATAAAGCTAAAAAGAAATCCTTTAAGCGTCCTGTTCCTTTTCTTCCCTTAACAGCAATGCAGCCTTGTTCTGAAATGGACATTTAAGCTGTTTTAAATCAGATTCTCTTTCTTCCTCCCCTCCCTTCTCTGATATGCTCCCAGGAAACATTTTGAGTTGTATTATAATTCGTGGAAAAGGAATTGATGGATTGAAATGGTACACGAGCAATTAGAAGCTCAGGGAATGTAGAAACAGAAAAAGTGCTGTTGCATTAAATACATTTTCTTTGCCACTGCTTGGGGTGAGGACACAGATCTTGAGGAAGGATGAGTGCATTTGACTTGTCAAGTTGGAGGTTTGGTCTGTATTTTGGTTCATATCACAACATCCAAAGAGGATTTGCTTTACGGAAGTTGAAGTAGAAGGATCCGTTCCTGACTGAGGTCAGGAAATTGTGAGACACAGGTGGTGATACACAGTGAAAGCTCTAAAGGCGAGGTCATCTCCTTGGCATTTGTCCACGAGAATGAAAAATGGTGGCCGAGGGTGACTGGTAAAGGAGTCAAATCCTGGTGACATTCTGAGATGGGGCTCTGACTCCCTCTCACTTAGTAGCACCTGGTATTTCACCGAGGAATTATTAGCAGTTGGGAGGGAACCTGTCCCCACACACAGCCCTACCCACAGGCAGAAACAAAGAGCTGAAGGAGAGACTCCTGCTGGGATCCAGCACTGGGAATGAGGCCCCTGCAGCCTAGCTATCTGTACTGCAGACTCTCTGGACATCCTGTAATGGTGGAACCAACTGGATATTCTGTCCCCTCAGACAAATCAGTAGTCACTTCCCACCAAACCCTTGTCGGGGCTGGTCTACAAGCCAGAGGTTCCCACGGACGATCCACTTACCTCAGCCATCTATCGGCAAACTAGGCTCTCCTGCAACCTCCTGAGGAGGCCTCTATTCCTACCCTGTGTGTATGGGGAGTGGGACAGAGGCAGCTGACTGGGGATCAGATGCAGCCTGTCAAACTCTGCTCCCCGTTTATCCACAGAACAGCCTCGCACAGAGTCCGAGTGGGAGAACAGCTTCACCCTGAAAATGTTTCTTTTTCAATTTGTCAATCTGAACAGCTCCACGTTTTACATCGCGTTCTTCCTCGGAAGGTAAGAACCCTATGTCTCCACACTCCCCAGGCTGAGGACAGAATGCTCAAAGGTCACTGACTAGAGGGGACAAGAAGTCCCTCCTTTAGAGTGATTTATACAAAGTGTAAAAGGAGAAGATCAGCCTCCTCCTTTCCCTTCCCATTCCCATCTCAGGAAATGGTCGAAAGTATCTGTACACCTTTTCTTGCTAAGAGGTAAGTGGAGGAAAATCATTTATACATGTGAAGGATGGGGACTCCATCTGCACTTGAACCAGGCCCCCTGGATCTCACACCTACATGAGCAGGTGGCACGGGGAGGGAGGGGGACAGGCCTGCAACATGTTCTAGATCCCTGACTTCATAGAAGAGGGAAGGACATCAGACTGAAAAGGGGGCTGACCTAGGATGCCAGCGCCGACCTGGTAACCTCTGAATGCAGCAGTTATGAGGATTTGGAAAGGATTCCATGTTTAGTGGTCGTGGCCCATGAATTCCATTACTCCAGGAAGTGTTTCAGAGCAGATGAGAACCAGGGACAGGCCAAGGATTGGGTTTTGGTCAGATGGATACAGCAGCCTCTCTTCAGTATTTAGCATGGAATTCTAGTCAAAAAAAAATTCCATGGAATTCTAGTCAAAAAAAAAAAAAGTCATAGCTATTATTCAAAAAGATCAGGATATGTTTCAAACCAAACTGCTGCTTCCACAGGCCGGAACACTTGGTATTCAGCAGAAAATGTTTAAGTCACAGCAAGCAACTGGCCTCTGGGGTCTGCAGCCAGATAGAAAGGCCAAAGAGACATCGCCACAAGAATTCCAAAAGCTGCAGTTATGACAGCTCCAGAGAGTTTCCTAATTCTCAGACCTGATGTCATAGCCATCAAGGGAACTGTCTTTTATCTTCTAGTAATATGGACATAGAGCAAAATTGTGAAGTAGGCAGAGTCTGTCTTTGATAATTATCCCCTTTGATAATTATTGCAAATAAGTGCAATGCACCAGTAATTTTCATTGGAAGACGTGCTAATCTGAATGTAATATGCACTGAAAGCTTCGTCTTATAGGATGCTAATGGTTTGTTTTTCTGTGTGTGTTGAAGATTTACAGGACACCCAGGTGCCTACTTGAGGCTGATAAACAGGTGGAGACTAGAAGAGGTCTGTATTCTCCCACCATTCCTTGTTTCCTACAAACTTGTATTAAACAGCCTTAGGGCAACTTCGTGCAGACTAGAAACCAGGCTCCCTTTCTTCCTCTCCACTGATTCTTGAATTTCTGTGTTTGCTTACCTCGCAGTGCCACCCTAGTGGATGCCTTATTGATCTCTGTATGCAAATGGGTATTATAATGGTGCTAAAGCAGACCTGGAATAATTTCATGGAACTTGGCTACCCGTAAGTACCTTTGGTAATCTGTAGTAGAGAGGCAGCACTGCTTGTTGTTGGCTTTTCTAGGTGTGGCAAGTAAGATAAGCAATGCAGACTCAGCAGCTAAGCCAGTGCATGTACCTAGAGCTAATAATGTTCATGCTCAGATATTCAAAGATGTTCATGAAAATAATAAACATTGGCTCTTTTGGAAGACTTAGCACAAGTCACAGGAACAAAGGTGAATAGTCTATAAGAAGTATACCGGGGAAATAAAAGTATACCAGGCCCCTAAATATTGGATACTTGCGTTCAAGCTGCTTTAAATGATGTCTATGACCCTTTAAGCTCCAGCATTGCAAATCTCTGTGACACATTAACTAAATCTGCTCCACCATCCCTGAGATAAATCAGGAATGGTCATTTTTTTTAACTACCTTAAATTCAGACTGTGCAGAAAAGAAACTTAAGGAAAGGAGAAAATGTAGGGATTCAGAAAAGAAACCAGAGTATTTCTAAGTCAACATAACCAGTAAAAATGTTATCATAATAGTTTATGTTGTTGACAGTGGGCAAAAACTTGCATCACCTGTGTAAGGACAATCTTGAAATCTGCTGGGTTTGCTCACCTCTGGTCTGTTAAGATTTAAAGAGACGGAAATCAGCAGCACTTCTATTTCTGTTTTAATTCCACACCTACTGGTTTCCATGTCAGCTTGGTGTCTCCGTAGAGAACTTTGGGTTTCAGGGAGAACCACTCAGCCAGAAAAATTAGCTGGAACTTGCTTCACTTTGAAAATTCATCACTTAGCTTCCTGTCAGAACCAATACCAGTAATTTTCTCTTCTTAGATTTATTCTTAGAAAACTCATTCCAAGTGTTTGATGTTTTATACAGAACTTTTTAAAGCATAAAATTTAAAAAGTAGAAGCATTATATTCTACTCTAAAGTATAAACCATAACTTAGCAAAATGTCATTAGCTATCAAGGGAGCTGTCTTTTATTTTCTAGTAATATGAACATAAAGCAAAATTGTGAAGTAGGCAGAGTTTGTCTTTGATAACTATCCCCTTATTTCCTTCATTGTTTTGTTTTTTGGCATTTCTACTGCCAGAAGCCCTTCAACTTTCCCCTTATCCCCTATAGCATACAGATCTCTCCCCATCCACTCTCACCCGCCCATTTCCTCAACTCTGTTCCATGTCATAAGATGCGAGTCCAGTTGTGGAACTGCTGGCTTCCGTGTGTCAAGAGAGGAAGCATTTTGTGGGTTTGCAGGTCTTCTTGGCACCCCCAAGTCAGAATATGCAGCTCAGCACCCATGTGGGAAGACTGCTCCTTCGCCCTAATTTAAGCCTTGTAGGTCACATCTTCCTCTTCTCACATATGAGTATTGCCTCTGTACTGGAGGGGTTGGTTTATGGATGTTCTCAGCCCTCTACCCAACCCTTCTAGGCAACACTGAACATGAGACAGTTCCGTGAATGATTAAAATAAGTTCCTCCATCATTCTGTTCACTTGAAAGTACAAATACTTGAAGTAGAGCCTCCATTGTGATTTTCTTCCTACGCCAAGGCTTTATTTCCTTGGCAGCCTGTCCTAAGTTTTGTGTTTTTTTTTTTAAACTATGATTCTATATTCGAACTCCCTCTGATTCTTACTACTTAAGTCTTATGAACAGTTGTATGTATTTTTTAAATCAATGGGTCTTGTCATGCAGGTTAATTCAGAATTGGTGGACTAGAAGAAAATTACGGCAAGAACATGGGCCCGACAGGAAAATAAGTTTCCCACAATGGGAAAAGGACTACAACCTCCAGCCAATGAACGCCTACGGACTCTTCGATGAATACTTAGAAATGAGTATGGAAATATTCTACTTTATCCTATGTTTCATAAATGCGAATTCTAGATCTCTAGCTACATTCAGCTACGCGTACATCAGTTATCATCTAGGCCATCAATGCACACAGATTTTTGAGCTAAATGCAAAGGAAGCAGTGTCTTGCTTTAAGAAGCTCAATGCATAGAGATAGTGCTGAAAGTCTGTAGTTACATCAAACTCAGCATGACATTGTGTTCTGTCCCTTGTAATAAATCACCAGAAAACAAAACTGAGTTGGAAAATTTGATGAACCAAAGACAAAGGAGTTATCACTCATGACTTGATTGATTCATTCAGCAGACATCTGTTGAGCCGCATTATGTCCAGGCAGATAGTATGGTTGGCACTAGAGATATCAGAAGGAATAAGACACAGTCCCAGCTTTCAAAGAATGCATAGGCTAGTGAGGGAAGCCAGAGATACAACGAGTAAGTGTAATAAAGTTTCATAAGATGCTGTAATATGAATTGGTAGGGGGTATAATGGGGACGGTTGTTTTTTTCTTGGAGGGGGTTGACAGAAGCTAGGAATGTTTAAGCTATGCTACACTTTAAGGAATCAGATTTCTCTGTAATCTTTTTATCTTAGCGTGTCACTAAGAGCATGGGATTTGGAAACAGATTGTCTGGGTTCAAATTCCAGCCCTGTAACTTATTAACTGTGAAACCTTGGACAATTACTTAGTCGTTCTTTGTCTCAATTTCCTTATTTCTAAAGTGGAGGTGATAAGAATAACCACTTCATAGGGTCTGTGTGTGGATTAAATGAGTTAATGCGTGGAAAGGGCTTAGGACAATGCTCATAGTTTCTACCTGGTGCATGTTATCTTATAGCATTATTATTTTTCTATTCTTCTTACCTCCCAGAGGAGAAAAGCTAACAAAACCCCTTAGCAGATATATTGAGCATGCATAGTTTTTTGTTCTTTCTTAGTTATGTTTAAGTTTTATAACATTGGGTGAAAATGGGGTAGGGATGGGCAAGATGCATTACTTCTGAAAGAAGCAGTTCTTTCTGAGCAAATATGAAAATTAAAGGAGAAGTGGAATTGATGCTTAATGTTTCTTAGATTGCTTATGTCCTAAATATCTATTGATGTTTCTAGAGTTTCGATTCTAAAATGGCAGAATTATATAACTTGGAGAAGAAATCAATTTGGGCATTAATAGTCAAACTTAATAAATGAGAACTAACCACATGGAGGTCTCTTACGGTCTCTTCTCCCATAAAGAAAAAAATGAACAAATAATATTGGTATATTGAGTGCTTGCAGTGAAGCTTTTATGGGGCTAGAAGTGGAGTGCGTCAAATACTGTAGTATCTTTGCAGCAAGAAACAAGTCTCGGTGAATTCTAACTGTTTACTTCCATTCTTGCTGTTTCGTTATTTCTTAATGACTTTCTGCTTTGCTATATTTTTAAAAATTTATTAATGGAAGTATAATGTATAGTGAGAAAAGTATATAAATCATAACCGTACAGATCAATGAATTTTCACAAATTTACGCACAAAAGTACCCAATCTGTATTGGTAGATGAGGGGTTGGCAAACTACTACTCGCAGGCCCTATCCAGTCTACTGCCTATTTTTATAAATAACGTTTTATTGGTACAGAGAAAAACCCATTTATTTACGTACTATCTATAGTTGCTTTTGCATTACAACAGCAGAGTTGAGTAGTTGTGACAGAAACTATCTAGCTTGAAAAGCTTGAAATATTTATTGTCTGGCTCTTGACAGAAAATGTTTGCCATCCTGTGAGCTAGATCAAGAAACAGAATATTACAGAATTGTACACCTGAAATCTATGTAACTTTACTAACAGTTGTCACCCCAATAAACTTAAAAATAATTACATTTAAAACATAAAATAATTAACATAAAAATTAACATTAAAAAAAGAAACAATATTATCAATATCAAAGAAGACCCCTTTGTCTTCTAGACCCATCATAATACCCTCCCTAACCACTTTCCTGACCTAAATCAATTTGGGGAGAATTTAGGTTTTTTTCTAATCTATGAATATTATATATCTCTGCATTTATTTCTTTTTACATTTTTCTCAGCGATTTTTAAATAGATTTTAGTATACCAATTTTGTACAACTGTAGTTAGATTGAGTCCTAGGCACTTTTGAATTTTAGTGCAATTGAATGTGATGTTGTTCTTATAGTATTATTTCTAATGTTTTGTTGATAGTGTACAGAAATATAATAGGTTTTGCATATTGACCTTTTAGCACACAAATTTGCTGAAGTCTAATATCAATTATAATTGTTTCCATATTTTTTGAGATTTTCTATCTACATATCAGTCATCAAAAAATAATGATAATTTTATATTTTTCTTTCTAATTATTATACCTTTTTGTTGTTCTTACCTAATTGCACTGGGACCTTCCATATAATGCTGACTAAAATTGATGACATTCGACATCCTTGTCCTGACCTGAGAGTAAAAGTGTTCAGTATGTTACCATTAAATGTGATGTTAGCTGTATTTTTGTACATATCTTTTTTATTAACGATAACACATTGTTTTAATGTGGTTGTCTGTGCACATATTTATTGGCCACTTATATTTCCCTTTCCATGAATTTCCTGTTCAGATACTTTGCACTTTTCTATTACGATAATCTTTTCTCATTGAATTTTTTAAATTTATTTTTCAATTATAGTGACATACAATATTATATTAGATTCAGGTGTAGAACATAGTGATTAGACATTTATATACCTTATGAAATGATCACCCTGGTAAGTCTAGTACCCATCTGACACCATACATAGTTATTACAACATTATTGACTATATTCCCTATGCTGTACTTTACATCCCCGTGATGATTTTTATAACTTGCAAATTGTACTTCTTAGTCTCTTTCACCCTTGTTATCCAACTTCCAACCCCCTTCCAATCTGGCAACCATTAGTTTGTTCTCTGTATCTCTGAGTTTGTTTGTGTTTTATTTGTTTTTTAGGTTCCATATATGTGAAATCATATGGTATTTGCCTTTATCTGTCTGACTTATTTCACTTAGCAGAACACCCTCTCGGACCATCCATGTTGTCGCAAATGGGAAGATTTCATTCTTTTTATTCCATTGTATATGTGTACCACCTCTTCTTTATCTCATCGTCTATCAGTGGTCACTTAGGTTGTTTCCATCTCTTGACTATTGTAAAAGATGCTGCAGTGAACATAGGGTGCAGATATCCTTTGAATTAGTGTTTTGGATTTCTTCAGATAAATACCCAGAAGTGGAATTGCTGGGTCTTATGGTAGTTCTATTTTTAATTTGATTTTATTTATTAAATTTGTTGGGGTGACATTGGTTAGTAAAATTATATAGGTTTCAAGTGCACGTTTCTATAATACATCATCTATATATCACATTGTGTGCTCACCACCCAGAGTCAGTTCTCCTTCCATCACCATATATTTGACCCCCTTTTCCTTCTTCTCCCACCCCACCTCCCCCCTCACCCTCTGGTAACCACTAAACTATTGTCTGTGTCTATGAGTTTTTGTTTCTTTCTTTGTCTTGTTCCTTTGTTATTTTCAGTGTTACATCCTACATATAAGTGAAGTCATACAGTTCTTGACTTTTTCTCACTTATTTTGCTTAGCATAATAATCTCAAGATCCATCCATGTTGTCATAAATGGCAGTATTTCATCTTATAGCTGAGTAATATTCCATTGTGTATATATACCACATCTTCTTTATCTAATCATCTATCTAAGGACATTTTTTTGGTTGTTTCCATGTCTTGGCCACCGTAAGTAATGCTGCAGTGACCATAGTGGTACGTATATCTTTATGGATAAATTTTTTCAGATTTTGGGGGTAGATATCCAGAGGAGAGATTGCTGAGTCATATTATAATTCTATTCTAATTTTTTGAGGAACTTCCATACTGTTTTCCATAGTGACTGTACCAATTTACATTCCCACTAGCAGTGTATGAGGGTTCCTTTTTCTCCACAGCCTCTCCAACACTTGTTATTACATGTCTTATTGATGATAGCCATTCTAACAGGTGTGGGGTGGTATGTCATTGTGAGTTTTTTTTATTAGTTTCAGGTGCACAAAACAATGTAATAGTTAGACATTTATCATTTATATCCCCCACACTGTGTGAACCCCCCTCCCCCCATCCACTATCCCTCTGACATCGTACATAGCCATTACATTTCCACTGTCTACATTCCTAATGCTGTATTCCACTTCTTGTAACTATGTACATAATATATAAGCTTGTAGTTGACCTTCACTATTGTTCAGCTTCAGCTTCAGATGTACAGTGCAGTGATCAGGCATCTACATCATCCCTGAGGTGGTCTCCCTAACGAGACAAGTGTCCATCGGATACCCAACAAAATCTTTACAACATTATTGATTGCATTCCCCAAATTGACTTTCGTATCCCCGTGGCAATCCTGTGGTTACTGACTGTGCTTTCTAATTCCCTTACCATCCCCCTTATTCCCACCCGCTCTCCCATCTAGCAACCTTTAGTTTCTCCTCTATGTCTCTGAAACTGTTTCTGATTAGTTCATTCATTTATTCTTTTTTTTTTTTTTTTTTAATTAATTTTATTGGGGTGACAATTGTTAGTAAATTTACATAGATTTCAGGTGTACAATTCTGTATTACATCGTCTATAAATCCCATTGTGTGTTCACCACCCAGAGTCAGTTCTCCTTCCATCACCATATTTATTCTTTTCTTTAGATTCCACATGTAAGTGAGATCTGTCATGGTGTTTTGATTTGCATTTCCCTAATAGCTAGTGAAGTTGAGCATTTTTTCATCTATCAGTTGGCTATTTGTATGCCTTTTTGGGAGAAGTGTCTGTTCAGGTACTGTGCACATTTTTTAATTGGATTGTTTATTTTTGTTGTTGTTGACTTGTGCAAGTTCTTTATATATTTTGGAGATTAGCCCCTTATTGGAGGCATTATTTGCAAATATCTTCTCCCATTCGGTTGGTTGACTCTTTGTTTTGTTGATGGTTTCTTTTGCTGTGCAGAAGCGTTTTAGTTTGATACAGTTCCCATTCATTTATTTATGCTTTTACATCCCTTGCCTTTGAGATCAAATTCATAAAATCCTCTCCGAACCAAAGGTCCGTAAGTTTAATACTTATGCTTTCTTTTATACAATTTATTGTTTCAGGTCTTATGTTTAGGTCTTTGATTCATTTTGAGTTAATTTTGGTACGTGGTGACAGATAGCAGTCTAGTTTCATTCTTTTGCATGCGGCTTTCCACTTTTCCTAGCACCATTTCTTGAAGAAGTTTTCTTTTCTACATTGTATATTTTTGTCAAAAAAATTCTATCCATATACATGTGGGTATATTTCTGGGTTTTTAATTATATTCCATTGGTCTATGTGTCTTTTTCTGCCAATACCATGTTGTTTTGATTATTGCTGCTTTGTAGTATAAATTGAAGTCAGAGAGTATGACACCTCCAGCTTTGTTCTTTTTTCTTAGGATTGCTTTAGCTACTTGGGGTCTTTTGTGATTCCATACAAACCTGATGATTTTTTGTTCTAATTCTTTTAAAAAATGCCTTTGGTATTTTGATGGGGATTGCATTAAATCTGTATATTGCTTTGGGTAATATGGCCATTTTAACTGTTGATTCTTCCTATGCATTAACACAGTAAATCTTTCCATTTCTTTGTGTCTTCTTAAATTTCTTTTTAAAAAGTCTTATAGTTTTTAGTGTATAAGTTCTTCATATCCTTTGTTAAGTTTATTCATAGGTATTTTAATTCTTTTTGTTATGATTGCAAAAGGAATTTTTTTTCATGTCTTTTTCTGAAATTTCATTGTTAGCATATAAGAATGCAATGGATTTTTATACATTCCCATCAACAGTGCACGAGGGTTCCCTTTTCTCCACATTTTTGCCAGAATTTGTTCTTTGTTGATTTATTGAAGATAATTCTTCTTGCATGTGTGAGGTGATATCTCATTGTGGTTTTAATTTGCATTGCTTTGATTAGTGATATTTAGCATCTTTTCATATGTCTTTTGGTCATTTGTATGTGCTCTTTGAAGAAATGTCTGTTTAGGTCCTCTGCCCAATTTCTAATCAGATAGGTTGGTTGTTTTTGGTGTTAGTTGTATGAGTTCCATTTTGAGTCTTTAATACATTTTATTTTTGTATATGTTGTAAGAAAGTGATCTAGTTTTATTTTATGTGTCTGTCCAGTTTTCCAAAAATGAGTTATTGTAGACTGTCTTTATTCCATTGTATATTCTTGCCTCCTTTGTCATAGATTACTTAACCATATTAGGTATATGATTATTTCTGGGCTCTTTATTATGTTCCATTGATCTATGTGTCTGCTTTTATGTTAAAATGGATTAAAGACTGAAATGTAAGATTCAAAACCATAAAACTCCTAGAATTAAACATAGGTAGTAAACTCTTTGATATCACTTTCAGCAGTATTTTTTTGGATATGTCTCCTTAGGCAAGGTAAACAAAAAATAAACAAATGGGATTACATCAAGCTAAAAGGATTTTGTACAGTGAAAGAAAACATCAAATGGGAGAAGATATTCATCAATGATGCATCTGATAAGGTGTTAATATCCAAAAATTAATAAGGAACTCATACAACTTAACTCCAAAAAGACCAAACCCCATAATAAAGTGAATGTTGCAGTAAAGTGAGTCACACAATGTTTTTGATTTCCCAGTAAATATAAAAGTTACATAATCTATTAATTGTGCAATAGCATTATGTATAAAAAATGTACATACCTTAATTTAAAGGTATTTTATTGCTCAAAAATGCTAACCATCATCTGCACCTGTTGGACAAACAATGCCAATAGACTTGTTCAACACAAGGTTGTCACAGACTTTCAATTTATAAAAAATAGGGCCAGCCCATGGCTCAGGTCATTGGAGCTCCGTTCTCCTAACACCGAAGGCTGCTGGTTCAATTCCCACATGGGCCAGTGGGCTCTCAACCAGGTTGCTGGTTCAACTCCCTGAATCCCGCAAGGGATAGTGGGCTGTGACCCCTGCAACTGAAAATGGCAACTAGACCTGGAGCTGAACAGCGCCCTCCACAACTAAGATTGAAAGGACAACAACTTGACTTGGAAAAAGTTCTGTAAGTACACAAAGTCCTGTTCCCCTTCCCCAATAAAAAATAAAATAAAATAAAATATCTGTGAAGAGCAGTAAAGAGAAACATAATAAAATAAGGTATGCCTCTATAGATTTAATTTATTTAATGGATAAAGGACTTATTTGATTTTCTATTCTAGTCTCCATTATGATAGGCTGTTTTAAAATTGCTTTTCAAGAAACTTATTTCATCTAAATTTTCAAACTTAGTGAAATAAAATTGTTTATAATACCCTTTTGTTAACTTTTAATGTATGTAAAGTCCAGTGATGTTTTATTTTTAATTTATAACTCCATAATTTGTGCTTTTCCCTTTAACATTCTGGCTAGAGGTTTATTTATCTTTTCAAAAAAAGTTCCTTTGGTTTTTGTTGATTATTTTTCTCACTACATTTGCCTTATATTTTATTCATTTCTGTGCTCATCCTTATTTTCTTCCTTATGTGTTCTTTGGGATTAATTTTCTCTTTTACAATATCTTGAGATTGAAGCTTAAAACTAATTTTCAACTTTTCTTCTTTTCTAACATGTATTTAGAGCTATAATTTTATCTTTGAACACTACTTTATGGCATCCCATTAGTTTTGATATGCTACATTTTTGTTATCAAGACATTTTCCAATTGTTGTTGTAATTTATCCCTTGTCATTGATTTCTAATTTAATTCCACTGTGATCAAAGGATATTGTGTATAATATTTCAACTCTTTGACATATGTTGAGATTTGTTTTATGCCCCTGCATATTGTCTATTTTGATAAATGTTTCAAGTGTGTTCTGAAAGTTCAGGGTATAATGTTCTATGTCAATTAGGTAAGGTTTATTAATTGTGTTGTTTCAATCTGCTATCCCCTTGTATATTTTATCTACTAGGTACTAAGAAAAGGGTGTTGAAATTTCCAAGTATGATTATGGATTTATGTTATTCTCCTTTTAGTTATGTCAACCTTCACTTTATATATTTGAAGCTGTGTTATTGTGTGCAACCAATTTAGGATTATTCCAGTTTACCAGTGAATTGATCTTTTTATCTTTATGTAAATTCATTCTTTATCTCTAATAATGCAATATCTTGAAGATGTGATGAGCAAGAAGCTAAGGTCCTAACCTTAAAACCTTCTAAAGGGCAAAATTGAATCTTAAAAAAGAAACAAAGCTGGTAGCTTGCTAGATTTGGCCTGATGCTGTGGTTTGCTGACCCCTGATCTAGAGCTTCTACATGTCTGGTATACAATAAAAAATAATAAGCATGTGGCCTGTTGAACTGTAAGAAACAAAGTAAACATAGATAATCTTAATTAAGGAAAGTGTCTGCTACTTCAAACACTATGAAAAAAATCAAGGAAATACTGCGTAACTAAAAGAAAATGATTCTTCAGCAACCAACCTCCAAGGCATAGACTATTGTAATCTAACTGATAATTCAAAATGGCTGTTATGAAGAAAATCAGTGAGTTACAAGAAAACTCAGAAAGGCAAGTCAATGAAATCGTAAATAAAATTCATGAACAGGAGTTTTATACCAAAGAGATTGAAATTATAAAAAAGAACCAAACAAAGTCTGGAGCTTAAGAATTCAATAAATGAGATGAAGAAGGCAACAGACAGCATAGGTAACAGGGCAGACCAGGTGGAAGAATAAATGACTTGGAGTATAAAAATATAGAAATAATCTGGTTTGAAGAGGATCGATTTTAAAAAAAGTGAAGAAACCCTATGGGAGCTATCAAATTTGATCAGAAAGGCAAATATAAGAATAATTGGTGTACCAGAAGAAAAAGGCTGGAAAGAGTTTATTGAAAGAAGCAATAGCTGAGAAATACCCAATTCTGTGGAAAGAATTAGACATATAAGTCTAGAAAGCTAATGGAACACCCTGTTATCTCAGTGCAAAAAGACCTTCTCCAGGACACAGAATGAAATTCTCAAGTCAATCATAAAGAAAGAATCTTAAAGGCAGCCAGGGGGAAAAGAAGGAGTCCGTCATCTATGGTTTTACTTTCCACAGTTTTAATTACCCACGGTCAACCGAGTTTGAACATATTACATGGAAAATTCCAGAAATAAACAAAATAGCTGTTATGAAGAAAATCAGTGAATCTAAGTTTTAAATTCACCATTCTGAATAGCATGATGAAATCGTATGATGTCCTGCTCCATCATGCCCGGGATGTGAATCATTCCTTAGTCCAAAGTATTCGTGCTGTATATGGTACCCACCCATTAGTCACTTAGTAGCTGTCTCAGTTATCAGATCTACTTGCAGTATTGCGGTACTGTGTTCAAGTAACCCTTATCGTAGTCTAACACTCTGTCACAATGCTCATATCATTCATCTCATAATGTAGTCACTGTATCATCTCACATCATCACAAGCAAAAGGATGAGTACAATAAGATATTTTGAGTGAGATCACATTCACATAACTTCTATTACAGTACATAGTTATAACTCTCTTTTATTTTTAGTTATTGTTAATTTTACTGTGCATAATTTATAAATTATACTTTATCATAGGCACGTATGTCTAGGAAAAAACATAGCATATATAGGGTTTGATATCTGAAATTTCATGCATCCACTGGGGATCTTAGAATATATCCCCCACAAATAAAGGAGGACTACTGTAACCTACAAAGGCCTGTAGCCCCATTAGGCTATCAATGAATTTCTTAGCAGGAATTCTATAGGCAAGTAAATAGTGGAATGACATATTCAAAGTGTTGAAAGATAAAAATTGCCAGCCAATACCTTGTCTGGCAAAGTTATCCATTGGTTATGAAAGAGAAATAAAAGTTTTACCAGAGAAACAAAAGCTGAGGGAATTCACCACCACTAGACTTTCCTTGAAAGGGGTTCTTCAAGCTGGTGTGAAGAGATGCTAGTGACATAAAAATATATAAAAGTGCACAAAACTCCGAAAAGAGTAAAAATTAAACAGGATTAGAAAACTATTTCATCTCAATAGATGCAGAAAAAACATTTGACAAAACAACAAACAGAATCAACAAAACTAAGAGCTGTTTTTTTAAAAAGGTAAACAATATTGACAAGCTTTTAAGAAAACTAAGAAAAAAGAAGACTCAAATAAATACCATTAGAAATGAAAGAGGAAATATTACAACTGATACTACAGAAAAACAGGATTGTTAGACCACTATGAATAATTATATGTCAACAAGTACGATAACCTAGATGGCCCTGGGTGGAATGAATAGATACCAAAGCCAGACAGTAACACTACAAGAAAACTATAGATCGTTATCCATGATGAACATAGATGCATAATTATCAACAATATATTAGCAAACCAAATTCAAAAACATCTCAAAACAGTTACACACCATGACCAAGTGGGAGTTGTATCTGGGCTGCAAAGCTGGTTCAACATACACAAGTCAAATGTAATACATCACATTAATAGATTGAAAGAAAAAAATCATATGATTATCTTAATAAATGCAAAAAAAGCATATAACAAAATACAATATACTTTCATAATGAAAACCTTTGAAAGCCTGGGTATAGAAGGAACATAATTTAACATAATAAAAGCCATATATGACAAACGCACAGGTGTGACATACTCAACAAGCAAAAATCGAAGGCTTTTCCTCTAAAATCAGGCACAAGACAGGATGCCTACTCACCATCTTTATTCAATATAGAACTGGTAGTTCCAGCTAGCGCAATTAGGCAAGCTAAAGAAATAAAAGGCATCCAGCTAGGAACGAAAGAAGTAAAATTGTAAAATCACTATTTGCAGGTGATATGATTTTGTATATAGAAAGATTCTAAAGACTCAACCAAAAATCTGTTGGATGTAATCAACTTTCAGTTAAGTTGCAACATATAAAATAAACATACAGAAACCAGTTGTAAGGAAACACTAGTAAGGAAACATCTGAAAAAAAGACATAAACAGAACTATCCTATTCACAATAGCATCAAAAACAAAATACCTAGGAATAAATTTAATCCAGGAAGTGAGAGATTTGTACAATGAAAACTATGAGACTTTGCTGAAAGAAATCAAAGAAGACACAAACAAACGGAAAGACGTCCTGTTATTATGGATCAGAAGAATATTGTTAAAATGTTCATACTACCTAAAACCATCTATAGATTGAATGTAATCCCCATCAAAATACAAATGTCATTCTTCACAAAAGTAGAAAAAACAATTCTAGTATTTGTATGGAAGCAAAAAAAATCCTGAATCCTGAGGAAAAAGAAGAAAGCTGGAGGTGTTACACTTACTGCTTTTAAACTATACTACAAAGCTATAGTAATCAAAACATTATGGTACTAGCACAAAAATAGACACGTAGACCAATTGAACAGAATATAGAGCCCAGAATTAAACCTGTGCAAATATATTCAACTAATAATTTGACAAAGGAGACAAGAACACCCAATGGGAAAAGGATAATCTTTTCAATAAATGGTGGTGGGAAAAGTGGGTAAACACATGAAGAACAACGAAGTTGGAGCACCTGTCTTAAACCACTCACAAAAATTAACTTAAAGTGGATCAAAGACTTAAACATAAGTCCTGATACCATAAAATTCTTAAAAGAAAACATAGAGAAGAAGTTCGTCCACGTTGGTCTTGGCAATGATTTTCTGGATATGGCACCAAAAGGAAAACTCCACAAAAGGGACTGTCAAATTTCAAAGCTTCCGCATAACAAAAGAAACAATTAGCAAAATGAAAAGACAACCCACGTAATGGAAGAAAAATTTTGTAAACCATAAATTGGATAAGAAGTTAATATCCAAAAAATATAAAGAATTCATACAACTCAATAACAAAAAAGACATCTGATTTAAAAATGGGCAGAGGAACTAAATAGATTGTTTTTCCAAAGATAGCATCCAAATGGCCACCAGGTACATGAAAAGGTGCTTAACATCACTAATCATCAGGGAAGTGCCAATGAAAACAATGATGAGACATTACTTCATACCTCTTAGAGTTGCTTTTATCAAAAAGACAAGAGATAACAAGTGTTGGTGAGGAATGGACAAAAGGGAGCCCTTATACACTGTTGGCAGGAATGTAAATTCATTTAACCACTGTGGAAAACAGTATTGGGATTCTTCAAAAAAATTTAAAATGGTTCCACTGTATGACTCAACAATTACACTTCAGATTATATACCCAAAGGAAATGAAAATAAGATGTTGAAGATACATATTCAACTTCCATGTTTACCATAGCATTATTCACAATAGCAAAGATATGGGAACAATCTAAGTGCCTATCAATAGATGAATGGATAAAGAAGTGGTACATATATTCAATGGAATATAATAATATAATATTCTGCCATGTAAAAGAAGGACATTCTGCCATTTGCAGCAACATGGATAGACCTTGAACATATTATGCTAAGTGAGATAAGTCTGACAGAGAAAGACAAATAGTGTATAGTGTCAATTATATGTGGAATCTAAAAAAGCCAAACTCATAAAAATAGAATGTAAAATGGTAGTTACCAGGGGATTTGGGGAAATAGGAGAGATGTTGTTTCAGGGTACAAACTTGCAATGAGTAGTAAATAAGACCTAGAGATCTAATTCACAGTATAGTGAATATAGACAACAATATTGTATAATAATTCTCAAATTTGCTAACAGACTAGAACTTAATGATTCTAACCACTAAAAAGAAAGGATCATTATGTAACATGGTAGAGGTGCCAACTATTGCTACAATAACCATCATATTACAATAACAATGTTATGCATCTTAAATTTGCACTGTTATGTGTCAAATACATTTCAATAAAAATATTACTAGGCAAAGCAAAGAGGCAGGAAAAGGTGACTAATAATAAAGAGGAAAAAGGAGACCCACAAATGATCCATAAATTGAAGTCAGCACACAAAAACTTTTGAATCACTATGATTAATATGTTGAAGTAGAGGAAAATAACAAAAATTATTAAAAGACAAATTGCAAAAGAGAATTAGACTCTATTAAAAAAAACTCTAGAATTGCAAAGTCTGAAATTAAGAATTTATGTGATAGCTAGGTTTCATATCAGATTACCACAGCAGAGGATAAGATTAGTGAACTTGAAGACAAGTCAATAAAAAATCCAGACTGAAACACAGAGAGAAAAGAATAGAAAAACAGAACATAAGAGAAACATGGAAAATAATCAGATGGTCTAAAATTTGTATAACGGAAGTCCCAGAATCTGAACAGAAAGAGGATGAAGAAAATGCAATATTTGAAAAGATCATGACTGAGAAAGAATAAATCAAAAGGAAACATATTCATATATTGGAATATAAGGCAGTTCAAAAGATGAATTAGGTATCAAGCTGAGAAGATATCAAGCTGATTTCAAAAACACGTGAAATGAAAAGGGCAAAAAAACAATATGTAGAGAATGATATGTAAACCAGAAAGACACAAAACAACATTGTTTACGTGATGGATATGCTATGTATAATTTATTGATATGTACATACACATGTATATGTATATAAAAATATAAATAAATGAACTGGATGGATGCATGGAAAATTCAGTGGTTGCCTCTGTGAAGGGAGAGAACTTTGGTAGAAGAAATAAAGGGGACTTTAGTTTTATCTGTTTCACTTATTTTGTTTGTAAAAAGGTATGAAATCAGTATGACAAAATGTAAGAGTTAGTGCTAACTCTTCCATGGGTGTGGGATGTTTGTGACATAATTCTCTGTGCTTTCCTTTATTTAACATTTTTTCCCAAAATTTTTTTAATTCATCCACCTTTTTGCTAAAACAAGTCTTTTCCCTGGACCCCTCTGATAAAGCAGCAACTAATGGGAATTGTAGTTAATCACTTCAAGACTGATATCGTGTAGGTTGCATCTGTGTTACTTGAAAGCAATTAATTTGATTACAGGCCATAGTATTTAAGTACATTGTTAAGTTTGTTAGGTGTCAGGTAACTAAGAACTACCAGTGGACTAAAGACACTTGCTTTTACACTTGGCAATTTATATAAACTGTCTTAGACCATTATGCGACGGTGAGTGTTGGATTTTTCCATCTCTAACACCAGTACTCTTAGTGATTATAAGAATTATATCTGCTGATTTTATTTCCACTCTTTGCTCTCCTGGCCTTTCTTCATTGTAATTACATGTCAGTCAACTAATCAGCGTTACTTTGTACCTTATAAGCGTTATTTAGTTTCTTCCATGCACAAAACCACTATACTGAGTATGTATGAAATAGAAACAAAGAAGTCACCATACCTACCTTCATGAAGCCCAGTGCAATATGGGAAACAGGCAAAGAGTCAAAATCAAAACAAAATAAATTCTATGATGGTAAGAAGATTTGTGAGAGCTACAGAGAAAATAGTAATGAATTACAATTATGGAAGGCTCCAGAACAGGGCACCTTTGAGCTTACCTTTGAAGAAATAATAGAGTTTCACCAGAGTATAAACAGAAACAAAATATATGATGTGTCCTCATAAAACCAGAAGTCTGATATGGTCAGAGTAGACGATTTTCTGGGAAACCTGTCTGGGGCATGGGGTATGTAGGGACACAAGGCTTCAAAGATCCTTGAACGGCATGGTAAAAGGTTTGGGATTTAGTCTATAGGCAATGAGAACCCATTGAAACATTTTGAGTAGGGAGCTGATAAGTGATGGGCTTTAACCAATATGGACAGCAATTTGAGGAGAGAGGGAGGCAAAAGTCTAAGGCACAGAAGCCAATTAGAAAAGCCAAGTCTGAAGTCCAGTAGGGACAGCGGGGAGGAGGGAGAGAGGAGTAACATTTCTGAAGGGTAATTGTCAAAATGTAGAGGCTAATCGTTCTAAAGGTTGAGCTATAGTTGAGACCTGGTTGTCATGCATGACAACTCCGAGGGGAGGAGGAAAGGAGGGACAAGAAAGGAGAGACAGGTTTAAGGCTGAGACTGAGAAATTGGGTTGCAGAGTGCTGTTTCTGTAGCATAATAGCAGACGACTGGAAATTCCCTGAAAAGAGTCAGGGTTACAGACAGAGAAATGAGAATCCTTATCAGAGAGATAATAATGAAGTCATAAGAATAGATGGACTCACCCAAGGAAAGAGGGAAGTCAGGAGAAAAAAATGAAACCAACGGAAACACCAAGGGTAATGCCTATGTCTATTGGTGGGGGAAGAGTCACTGAGTATGAATGTAACCAAAAATAGGGGACACAATGGAGGTGGCAGTATCACAGAGATGAGGTACATGGACTCTTCAGTTCTCTGGAACCGCACCTACTGGGTTAGAATTGCTTTTTAGTTATGTGTTTGGGGCAATTTACCTGATCTCTTTGTGCCTCAGTTTCTTCACCTGTACCCACCTCGTAGGTTGTCATGAAAATTAAATTAATGTATGTGAAGTAATTAGAACGGTGCCAGTTACGCTGAAAGTAGTATATAAATGTTAGTCATTGTTTTCTTGTTGTTACTTTCTAAAATAAAGTTTAACAAGTTAAAATAGTAAAAAGAAATACAGTCACTCAGTCAAATACTTTTTTGGAGTCCATGATGCTGAGTAAACTATGTATATATTTTTTAATTATGTTATCTAGTTGCTTTGCATCAAGGACTGCCTCTATTTAACTTTTTATTTTGCAAAGTTGCAAAAATAGTAGAGTTCCCATATTCTCTCCATCTTGCTTCCCCTAATGTTAACATCTTACATATCTATTGAAGCTAGAAAGTTAACATTAACGTAATACTATTAATTCATCACAGAACTATCTGAATGTTTCCAGTTTTTCCGCTATCTTATTTTTTGTCCATGATCCAACATTGCATTTAGATGCTGTTATCTCCTTAATTTCCTCCAGCCTATGGCAGTTGTTCAGTCTTTGTTTTTCCTAATCTTGACATGATTATGATCTTGACATTTGAAGATTACTGGTCGGTCGTTTTGTAGAAGGACCATCAGTTTGAGTTTGTGTGATGTATTCTCATGATTAGGTTGAGGTTATGCATTTTTGTCAAGAATACCATAGAAATGATACTGTTTCCTCTTCAGTGTATCATATCAGGGGTATATGATGTGAATATGTCTTATTACTGATGGTTTTAATTTTGATCACTTGCTGAAGGTGATGTCTACCAGGTGTCACCACTGCAAAGATACTAGTTTAATCCCTTTGTAATTAATAAGTATAAATAAGGGGAAATACTTTAAGAATACACAAATATACTCTCTGCTAATTTTAGCATTCTTTGATGGTTCTTCCCTTCAACAATCATCAGAATTCTATCATAAGGAAGAATGGCCACTTCTCCACCATTTAGTTATTTATTCAATTATTCATTGAGATCAGTATATAATTATATTAGTATGGACGTAGCTATTTAGTCTTTAGGTTATAATGCAATACTATCACTATTTATTTTATCGCACAAATTGTTCCAGCTTTGGCCATTGGGAGTTCCTTCAAGTTTTCCTGTGTCCCATTGATGTGTCCCATCATTTTTCAAGCACTTCCTAACTTTCTGGCATCACAAGATATTCCAGGCTCAGTTTGTATTTTCCTTACCATAGCTCTGGAATCAAACATTTCTCCAAGGAGCCCTGGCTTCTTTATTAGAGAATGGTATTTAGGAAACAAGACCTGGACCCTATGTATGATCATTGCTTCCAGGCCCAGGAGTGCCTCTTTTTCCAGTCTCCTGGCCGTCTTTCTGGAAGAGATACTCCCTATGCTTCTGAACTGGGAAAACGTATGGGTTAAAACAATGAGACATTCATGGGAAACCAACATACTTTTTCCTTTTTTTCTTCCCTAGTTCTTCAGTTTGGATTCACAACAATCTTTGTGGCAGCTTTTCCCTTAGCACCACTTCTGGCCTTACTGAATAACATAATTGAAATACGACTTGATGCTTACAAATTTGTCACACAGTGGAGGCGACCTTTAGCATCAAGGGCCAAAGACATAGGTAAGTCAGATTTGGGTATGTTTTTGAAAGGATATTAGCCATCTGGTAGATAAAGTTAAAATAGACACCAACTTTAGATTTTTTTACTTACGGTTTCCATATAAGATGACTCAACTAACTTGCAAAAGAATAATTATATTAGCTTTCAATAATCACATAAGAAGTAAAGCAGCTTCTTATGTTGGAAATTTATAATTTCCAGTGCTAAAGAATTTGTACTTAACACAGATTCTCAATTTGGTTATTTTTATCTTAAGATTTTGGAATCTAAAATTTCAATTATCATGTATTTTCTTTTTAGAGTATGTCCTCCATTGGCTTAACTTTGCTTTGCTCTTTCCTAAATGTTTACCTGAGTCAAATGAAGCATGCTCTAGTTTTTCTAAAAGTGGAGATGGCCTTTGGTTTTTGACTAGAGATGCTGAGTTGATTCAGGTGCAGGCTCTCAAGAGCTGCCTGAGATCAGAGACTGTTTTTATTTGTTTCTGCACCCAGTGCTTGGCACAGAGCAGGCAGGTGATAGTCAATGTGTGGGAAAGAGGATTGAGTGGATATATTTGGCTCATAGTGGCCTTTTAACCTCCACACGAAACAAACACACATTCAGTGAGCACCTACCCTGGGTCAGTGCATGAACTGGGCCCACAAAGATGAACTAGAGGGATCCTGTCTGTACCCCAGGGAGCTCCCAGTCTGGCAGCAACTTGACATGGCATATGCCAGTCTTACCAGATGGGGTTTTGGTGTCTACCCATTGACCAGAATTCTCTACTTATGTCTGATCCTGATAGTTTTTAAGTCATGAACATTGGCACTTCCACAGGAAGTTCTGCAATGCCAAGGTGTTTACAAGTACACATTCTTACTCCTGGTTGCCAGTGTCAGTCTTTGGGAAGATGAAAGGACCCAGGGAAAGGACTATTGTAAATTAATTACCCAGCTATTGTCCTACTTATTACCTCTGCTGTTGTGTCTGGAATTAATGCAACACTTCTCTTTGAATAGGAATTTGGTATGGAATTCTTGAAGGCATTGGAATTCTCTCTGTAATTACAAATGCGTTTGTCATAGCGATAACATCTGACTTTATCCCTCGCTTGGTGTACGCTTATAAGTATGGGCCTTGTGCAGGCCAAGGAGAAGCTGGGCAAAAGTAAGTTTACTGTAAAACCATCATGAAATCTTCACTGCCTAGCCATTGTGTGGTGTTGGGACACTACATTGGAGTACATGGGACACAGGAAGTGAAGGCCTGTGGTGAGGGAGGTGGAATTATAAGATAATAACACTTTCAGCCAAAGGAAACACATCTTGCTCTACTGAAGGGATAGGGGTTATACAAGTCAGACAGGATGGAATCCAATGGGAGAGCAGCAATTAATCAGTTTCCTCACCCCTAACCTCTATAAATTCATAAATGTGTGGTATGCTAATGTGTGTAGCAAAAAACATGGTACATGGTGTGGTGTATTGTTATGCCATTTTTATGAGTTTATAAAAGGACAGTTACAATCTGATTCCCCTAATGTCCTTATATGTAGACTCTGCAAATTCTCCATGAGAAATATGTAACCATGTACTGAGTGTACTCAGTAAATATTTATAGAATAAATAACTGAATGATTCTTTCTGGGCTACTGGCCTGACCAGTGTCTGTATTACCTTAGGCAAATTCAGTGATCTTAACCTTTCTAGGAGTTCAATTCTCCATGGTCCCCAAAGCCAGGGCTGTGTATATCTGGTCAGATAAAGCCTAGGCAAAATTATAATGTGTCCCCTAGCTTTCATTGCTATACCCTTGGAAAAAATGACAAGAAGTCTTAACATACTTTCATGGGAGAAAATACCTCTCTTTGACTAACATCAAAATAATCTAATTGTGGGATTTACATGTCTGTAGGTCAGAGTGGGTTGTGTGTTGGGAATCACAGGTTCTTTTCAGTGCCCCAGAAATCATCCCACATGGGCTGCTGTACTCATACAAGCAGCCCTGCCTCCTGGTTTACTAGTATGAGCCAGACTAATTCATGGTCTGTAAGCACTGTAGTTTGAGTAACCCTAAGGAGTAAAGTGCCACTGAATCAAGACAACTGAATTCACCCAGACTAGGTCCAAATTCATTAATCTGACATAAATGCTCTAAAGCATGGATGATCAAATGAAATAAAGCTCACAATCTAGCTATGTGAAGAGACTTCTATGAAGTTATTTACTGTAATAACCACTTGGCCATTAAACACTAGTTATCTAGCAACTTTAAGGGAGCGTACTATCCCATTGTAAGAGAAACTTAAAGACTTACGTTGCACTACCTACTCATTTCTTCTAATGGTAACCATTGTTAACATTCTCTGCTTGATTAGCCTTAAAAAGCTTACCTTTGTTCAAACCACTTTCACGTATGTTTTGCATGTGATTTTCAAAACAACCCTGGGAATGGGACATGCATTATTACCCTAACCTTGAAGAGCAGAAAGAGATTTAGAAAGGTTAGATCCAGAATCACAAGGCAGTGTAATTGCTGGAGCCCACACAAGGTAAGACTAGACTCATGCAGTGCTCTTCAAACTGAACGACACAGCCCTCAGGGCACTTTCCAGTAAGCGGTGATCTAGCTGACTCACAATACCCTCCCTGGGAGTTAAATCCCAGTGGTTATTTCAGTGCTTTTCCTACTCCAAATATGGTGAAATCTTGCTGTTTGGGGGCATACCAAACAGTAAAGTAGAAACATTTATGCACAGTTCATAGTGAATCAAAGCTTTAGAATTTTAACAGCCTATAAGATTTAAGACAGTGTTCATGGTGCTTAAAAATTCATCTAATAGCCTTCTTAATTCAGTTTTATTGGGCGCTCTAGGGCTTTTATTTTTTTATAACCTTTCTCTGACTTAGCCTTCTGCCACTTTGAAAATCGAAAGATCTACCTTTTAGCTTCTAATCCATTGGTCATTTTTTTCCTGTTTTTAAGTAGTTGTGTTTGCATATATTTCATCATGAAGCTTATTTTTTATCCCACCAGTTACTCTATTATCTTGTTCAGGCTTTTTCCTTTTCCAGATTTAAAAATGCTTTAGAAATGACTGAACTGATAGAGGAGCAGCACTATCATATTGTAGATGTCATAGGTTCTGGGCGTGGTGTGTGCAATCATAGTCAAACCCCACTTCTTAGGATTTAATCTTGATGCAGAGATGCCATCTTTCAATTTAAATTGACCCTGAATTAAAAGTATTCCAACCAAACCAGTAACTTTTCTCCAACACTCCAGGCTACCTCCACACCTTCTTCTTACCCTTTCTACAGCTTTTCTTGGCTTATATATGGTATATCCTTCCATTTATTGATAGCGTTTTCAAAATCTTTCCTGCGTACAGGTCTTTTACTTCCTTGGTTAAATTTATTCCCAGGTATCTTATTCTTTTTTATACAGTTGTAAATGGGATTATTTTCTTAATTTCTCTCTGATAGTTCATTATTGGTGTATAAAAACGAAACTGATTTCTGAATATTAATTTTGTATCTTGCTACTTTAATGAATTTATTTATCCATTCTCATATTTTGGTGGGATCTTTAGGGTTCTGTATAAATACCATGTTTCCCCGAAAATATGACCTAGCTGGACCATCAGCTCTAATGTCTTTTGGAGCAAAAATTAATGTAAGACCCCGTCTTATATAAGACCCGGTCTTATAGTGAAATAAGAGAGGGTCTTATATTAATTTTTGCTCCAAAGACGCATTATAGCTAATGGTCAGGCTAGGTCTTATTTTTGGGGAAACGGGGTAGTATCACGTCATCTGCAAATAATGAGTTTTACTTCTTCCTTTCCAATGGAATGACTTTTTTTTTCCTTGTCTAACAGTGTGCTTATGACTTGCAATACTATGTTTAATGAAAGTGGTAAAAGTAGACATCCTTGTTTTATTCCTGATCTTAAAGAATAAGCTTTCAGCTTTTCAACTTTGAGTATGACGTTTGCTATGGGTTTGTCATATATGACCTTTATTATCTTGAGGTATGTTCCCTCTATCCCCACTGTGATGAGAGTTTTTAATGATAAATGGATGTTGTATTTTTTCGAGTGCTTTTTATGCCTCTATTGATATGATCATATGATTTTTACACTTCATTTTGTTTATGTGGTGTATCACATTGGTTGATTTGCAGATACTGAATGAGCCTTGCATTCTGGCAATAGATCCCACTTGATCATAGTGTATAATATTTTTAATGTTTCCTGAATTTGGTTTGCTAATGAGTTGTTGAGGATTTTTACATCTATGTTCATCGGGTCTATAATTTTCTTTTTTTGTAGTGTTTTTGTCTGGTTTGGTAACAGGGTGATGATGACCTTGTAAAGCGTATTTAGGAGTCTTCTCTCTGCTTCAATTTTTTGCAATAGTTTGTAGGTAGTTATTAATTCTCCTTTGAATGTTTAGTAAAGTTATTAATTTGAACGTGAAGCCATCTGGTCCAGGGCTCTTGTTTGTCTGAGTGTCCAGGGAGTTTTTTGATTATTGATTTGAGGCAAATTTAGTAGCAGAATTCAGAGATATTCTACAGTGAATTTGATCTGGAATCTGTGAATTCAAAAGTCAACTTCTGGTTCTGTTCTTTCCCTTGAAACTGATTATAATGATCACTAGTTCATCCCCCCCCCCCCATAGTAAAGGATTGAAAACATCAAGTAATGAATGGTTTTAAAACCAGAATTCTCACATTTAAATGAACGTGGTTTCTCAGAAGTTACTTGAAAGAGGTATGCATCCTAATTTAAACAATACTACCCTTACATAAGACATTTTCTGAATCTCCTTTCTTGGAAATGCCTTCAGCAGCCATCTACCAGTTAGTTCTATAAGAAAATTGACTTCATTATTTTATATTTATAGGACATCCTTCCTTTGTCTGGTACTTATTTTCTCTGTACCTCTTGGCTCCCTGATCTTCATTGTAGCCTTGTCTTTCCCCTGTCTCACTTGGAAGTGGTGGTATGTCACCCAGTAAGGATAGATAGATCTCCTGCCAGCAAACTGAGTGATTAGACATGGGATCTGCTCCAGCAACAGTAGGTCACTGAGTTGACACATGAATGCCATTTGGCCAAACTTTATACAGCAAAGTTTGGGAAATCTCATTTCCTTGAATTGCTGACAGTGCCAACTATTTGAGGTTGGCAGGCTAAGATTCTATCATAGTGAAAAACATTAGAGAATTGCCTAGACAGTTCAATATTAGCAGTCTCTCTTCTTCCACGATTATGGATATTATGTGGAAAGGAGACTCACACAGCGGGTAACTATGTATATATGTACTAGGTCCGTGTGTAATGTTTGTACCCAGAAGGAGTATACATCCACTAAAGGCACAATTTCAATTTGGATTTATGATGATAAAATGCTTACTAAATAGCTTAAAGATATATCCTCTTTATTATAAGGGTAGGGTGTTCAGTCCATAGGATAGGTGTTTCATTTCAATTTAGATTTTCTAAATTGAGTTTTTGAACAGAGCAGTCATTAGACATCAGCTTCTATCTCAGAGCTGCTTTGTGAGAAGACTGTAGGAGGTGTGGTGAATATTCCATTTCCATGCTGGGCCTGTTTTCTGCACCTTTCTTTTTCCATTGTTCAGCTCCTGAGAAGATTCTGCTATTTTCTGTATTTCACAAACATCTGGCTCCCTCTCAAGACACTAATTTGTTTCCATGTCATGTTCTAAGCAGTTCATAGATGAGGGAGACATAATTCCAAATCAGCTTTTCAAGGAGTAGGAGGCCTACTGCCAGTTAGACTAAGGCATGTTACACACTCACTATTTGTTTCACCTATGAGTGACTTGATCAGTGCGTCCTATTTGGTTCATTTTTTTTTTAAGGCCATGATAAAACCAGTCATTTGTCTTGAATGAGACAACATGTAGAACCCATGTGCTCTCAGAATTATGTTCATGTTATTATTTTGGTTTGGTGTTCAGCAACTTGGGAATAATCACACCAGGCAATTTAATAAAGTTTGAAGACCATGATTTAATCATTCAATCAATAATTACTAATGACCTCCTGCTAGGTGCAAGAAATAAAATGAATTAATAGCCACTTATGTTGATTAAGATCTTGATGTTGGCTAAGCACTATACCATTTACTTTGTATATATAACTTTATGACCCTATGAGGCGGGGACTTTAGTCACTTAAAGAAGATAAATAATTTTCTAAGATTATATGTCTAGAAAGCAGCAGGGCTACAATTTGACTCCAAAGCCCAAGCATTTAGTATTGTAATATTCTGACGCCAGTATAGAATGAAAGCCATGTTCTCAAGAACCTTATAATCCCTGGGGATTATTCCTGGTCCATTCTCAAAACCTTGATAACTGACTCTGAGTGGTGAACACACAATGGGATTTATAGATGATGTAATACAGAATTGTTCACCTAAAATCTATGTAACTTTACTAACAATTGTCACCCTAATAAACTTTAATTAAAAAAAGAAACTTTGATAGAATCTCTGGTACTTTAATTTCCTCTAATCACATCAATTGAGTTCAATATTTACTGGATTCCTAAAGTGCATGAAACTGTCCTAGATCCTAGGATACAAAAATATCTAGGGCACCTGCTCTGCCTAAAAAAAAACCTCACAGCCTAAAGGAGTATACATACATTTATGCAGCCAACTCCTGTACAAGCTGTATGGCAATTGTGAATTATGGCACTGTAGAGAGAAGGGAATGAGCCTTCTGACGGGTTAGGATGCCTTCCCAAAAAGTATGTCATTTCCGTTGGCCATTGAAGGATGAGCACTATTTTCACTTTTAAAGAAATTAGTAGGGGGCCAGCCTGGTGGCTCAGGTGGTTGAAGCGCTGGGCTCCTAACACTGAGATCGCCGGTTCGATTCCCCCCTAGGCCTGTGAGCTGAGCCCTCTAGAGCTAAGATTGTGAACAATGGCTCTCCCTGGAGCTGGGCTGCTGTGAGCAGCCGGAGGTCGGCGGGAGCTGCCGTGGGCTGCTGTGTGCTGCCGACTGATGACTGGCAACCAGCTGCCTCCACCGGCGGGAGCACAAGGCTCATAACACCAGCATGGGCCAGGGAGCTGTGTCCCACACAACTAGACTGAGAAACAACAGCTTGAACCAGAGTGGGGTGGGGGAGGCAGAAATAGGGGGGAAACTTATAAAAAAAGAAAGAAATTAGTAGGAAATCCCATCAGAAAAGACAACCTGAACACAGGCATGAAAGCATAAGATACATGCAGGGAATATAGTCTAACGTAACTGTAGCATGGGATGTGAGTTGGAGAGGGAGCACCATATTCACACCAGTCGTATTAAGGGCATTACGAGAGAGCATAGATATTGATTAATAAAGTAATGTATTTATATGGGCATGTGTATCATCTCTCTGTGTGTATGTCATTGATGAATGAAGCAGTGACTTACCTATAAGTTATGCTGGTTAAGCAATGCTGTCTTTCACCTATTGCACTGAAGCATTTTGGGGGGTAATGATTTTCTGTATGATGATTCTGCACAAGAAGGACTAGAACAAAAGAAATGACTTGTTTCTGATTCAACACCCCCAGGATTTTTCAGTGTATCCTAACTTGAGTGCTTGTGACAAGGCAGGGTCAGCTAAGGATACTTAACTGCAGGAAATTCTAGGAAATACAGCCTTTAGTGAATTGGATGCCAAGGTGATTGGGGTTCTAATTATAAAATATCCTTCCTATTTTAGGTGCATGGTTGGCTATGTAAATGCCAGCTTGTCTGTGTTTCGAATTTCCGACTTTGAGAATCGATCCGAGCCTGAGTCTGATGGCAGTGAGTTCTCGGGGACTCCTCTCAAGTACTGCAGGTGAGCTTGACACTCTTAGCCTAAGATGGACTGGCTCTGTCATGGGGAGAGCTCAGCCCTTTCCGACTGACTTGGTTTAAAGCAGCGGTTCTCAACCTTAATATGCATTAAGATCCCCTGTAGAATTTTAAAATCTCCCCTTGATCAGGCTGTCACCCAGACCAATTAAAACAATCTCTGAGGATGGAACCCTAACATCCAGGTCCAAGAAGCCTATAGAATTCCAAATAAGAGGAATCCAAAGTGACCTGCACCAAGATATTATAATTAAAGTGTCAAAAATTAAAGACAAGGAGAGAATATTAAAAGCAGAAAGAGGAAAACAACTTGTTACATACAAGGGAATCCTAATAAGACTATCGACAAATTTTTCAGCAGAAACTGCAGGCCAGAAGGGAGTGACACGAGATAGTCAAAGTGTTGAAAGAAATAAACCTCCAGCCAAGAATACTCTCTTTGGCAGAATTGTCCTTCAGAATTGAAGGAGAGATCAAGAGTTTTCCAGACAAGCAAAGCTAAAAGGAGCTCATCATGTCTAGACTAGCCTAACAAGAAATGTTAAAGGGACTGCTTCCAGCTGAAACAAGAAATGCTAACTGGTAACATGGATACCTATGAAACTATAAATCTCACTGGTAAAGGTAAATATGTAGAAAAGGGAGTGAAATAATCACTTATAAAGCTAGTATGAAGGGTAAAAGACAAAAGTAGTAAAACTAATTATAACTACAATAATTGGATAAGGGATACATAAGCTAAAAAGACACAAACTGTGACATCGAAAACAAAACATGGCAGGAGAGTAAAAATGTAGAGCTTTAGGATGCAAATGAAGTTATCAACTTAAAATAGACTTATAAATACAAGTTGTTATATGTAAACCTCATGGTAATCACAAGCGTATAGATGGGTCTTATTTTTTCAGTCATTCAGTCATTCTACGTCTTTTTTTTTAGTTTCAGGTGTGAAAAACAATATAATAGTTAGACATTTACACTCTTCACGAAGTGATAACCCCCGTCCCCCAATCTACTACTCCTCTGACATTGTATGATGAGGGAGAAGGTGAGGGGATTAGAAAGCACAAATTGGTAGCCACTCTGTGTCTTTTGATTGGAGAATTTTGTGCACCTACATTCAAAGTAGTTATTGATAAATGTATACTTAATTGTTGTCTGGCTGTTTTGTAGTTCCTCTCTATTACTTTCTTCTCTTGCTCTCTTCCTTTGGGATTTGATAACTCTTCTTTAATGGTATGCTTAGATTCCTTTCCTTTTATCTTTTGTGTATCTACTATAGGTTTGTGCTTGTGGTTACCAAGCAAGCCTACAGCTCATGTCATACTCAATAGTGAAAACTGAAAGCTTTTTTTCTAAGATCAGGAAGAAGAAAAGGAGGCCTACTCTTGCCACTTTTATTCAACATATTACTGAAAGTCTAACTAGAGCAATTAGGCAAGAAAAAGAAAAGTCATGCAAATCAGAAAAGAAGAAGTAAAACTGTCACTATTTGCAGATGATATATTATACATAGAAAACCCTAAAGGCTCTACCAAAAACCTGTTAGAATTAAAAAACAAATTCAATAAATTTGCAGATAGAAAATCAATATACAAAAAGCAGTTGTGTTTCTACAACTAATAACAACGAAATTAAGAAAACAATCCCATTTACAATTGCACCAAATAGAATGAAATACTTAGGAGTAAATTTAACCAAGATGATGAAAGACCTATACATTGAATACTATAAGACACCGATTAATAAAATTGAAGACACATATAAATGGAAAGATATCCCATGTTCATGCATTGGAGGAAATAATTTTTCAAATGTCCATACTATCCCAAAAAATCTACCGATTCTATGTAATCCCTATCAAAACTCTAATGGAATTTTTTACAGAAATACAACAAACAATCCTAAAATTTGTATGGAAATACAAAAGAGCCAAAATAGCCATAGCAATGTTGTGAGAACAAAGAAGAACAAATCTGGAAGCATGACGCTTTTTTATTTCAAACTATATTAAAAAGCTATAGTAATCAAACCAGTATGGTATTAGCATAAAACACACAGATCAATGAAATAAAATAGAAGGCCCAGAAATAAATGGTAAAAAATGCACATATGGTCAATTTATTTATGAAAAAGGAGCCAAGAATATACAATGGGAAAAGACAGTCTCTTCGATAAATGGTTTTGGGAAGACTGGACAGCCACATGCAAAAGAATAAAATTAGACCAGGTCTTATACTATACACAAAAATCAACTCAAAATGGATTAAAGATTTGAACATAAGAAGAAACAATAAAATTCTTAGAAGTAAACTTAGGTGGTAATCTCCTTAACATTGGTCTTGGTGATGATTTCTTGAATCTGACACCAAAATAAAGACAACAAAAGGAAAATAAACAAGTGCGACTATATCAAACTAAAAAACTTCTGCACAGCAAATGAAACCATCAACAAAATGAAAAGGCTACCTACAAAATGGGAGAAACTACTTGTAAATCATATATCTGATAAGGGGTTAACATCCAAAGTATATAAAGAACTCATACAATTCAATATCAAAAAAAAGTAATAATCAAATTTTAAAATGGGACTTTAAAAAAAATAGACATTTCTCCAAAGAAGGCGTACAGATAGCCAACAGGTACATGAAAAGATATTCAACATCACTAATCATCAGGGAAATGTAAATCAAAATCACAATGAGATACCACCTCATGTCTATTAGAATGACTATTATCAAAAAGACAAGACATGGAAATGACCAAAGTATCCTTTGATAGATGATTGCATAAAGAAGATATGGTACATATGTACAATGGGATATCACTCAGCCACAAGAAAAGATGAAATACTGCTGTTTGCGACGATATGGATGGATCTTGAGATTATCATACTAAGCAAAATAAGTCAGACAGAAAAAGTCAAGAACCATATTGATTTCACTCATATGTGGGATATAACACTGAAAGCAATGAATGAACAAGAAAAACAAACAAACAAAAACACAGACAACAGTATGGTGTTTACTAGAGGGTAAGGGGGTGGGGGATAGAAGAGGATAAAAGGGGTCAAATATATGGTTGCAGAAGAAGAACTGACTCTGGGTGGTGAACACACAATGCAATATACACATGATATATTATAGAATTGTACACTTGAAACCTATATAATTTTATTAATGCTATCCCAATAAATTTAAATTAAAATGATGAAAAATATCACTAGTGTTGGTGAAGTGTAGAGTAAAGGGAATCCTTGTGCACTGTTGGTGTGAATGCAAATTGGTACAGTCACTATAGAAATAGTATGGAGGTTTCTCAAAAAATTAAAAATAGAACTACCATATGAACCAGCAATTCTCCTTCTGGGTATTTTTCTAAAGGAAACAAAAACACTATTTGTACACCCCCATATTTATTGCAGCATTATTTACGATATCCAAGACATAGAAACAACCTAAGTGCCTATTGATGAATGAACAGATAAAGAAAATGTGAGATACACACACACACACACACACACACACACACACACACACGTAGTATTATTCAGCCATAAAATAGAAGGAAATCCTGCCGTTTGTGACAAAACAGATGGACCATGAGGGCATTATGCTAAGTGAAATAAGTCAGACAGAGAAAAACACATACTGTATGATCTCACTTGTATGTGGAATCTGAAAACAAACAAAAATTCAAACTCATAGATTCAGAGAACAGATTTGTAGTTACCAAAGGCTGGGGGTGGGGCTGGGCAAAATGTGAAGGTCAAAATGTACAAATTTCCAGTTATAAAATAAGTAAGTCTTGAGAATGTAATGCATAGCATGCTGGCTACAGTTAACCATACTGTATTGCATATTCAAAAGTTGCTAAGGGAGTAGATCTTAAATGTTATCATCACAGGAAAATATTTTTTAACAGTAAAGAAAGGCAGAACCCAGAGTGGTAGCAGAGCATTGCAGTCAACTTTTACCCAACAGACATTTGCTGAATTGGATAGACTTGAGCTTTGTTTTAAAGGGCTTCCATGGTTAGAGATGTTAAAAGAAAAGAGAGAAATGACCACCCTGTAAGTATAAATCTAAACATACACTGCATAAAACAACAATAATATATTCATATTATGGTCTGTTTTATATCAGTGGAAATAAATTAGCTACATGCAGCAGCATGGATGAACCATAGTAGCATGATAGTGAAAAAAAGCAAGCCTCAGAAGACTACATACAGTATAATATCCTTTCTAGAAATTTCAAAAACAAACAAAGCTACACAGTATAATATTCAGACAAATGAATATGCATATACATACATAAATATATATAACTATAAAAATGAGACTCAGGATAGGAGAAGCAAGGTACGAGATAGAGGAACACAGAGGCAGCTGTAAGCTCCTGATCATGTTCTAATTCTTGGGTCACATGGTAGATTTATGAGAGTTCATTATATTATTAGTATATTAAATAGATGTAAAAATTAGAGAAAATAAGAATATGAATAGGCCAATAAGGTTAGTTATAAAAAATTAAGAATTATGATTAAGCCAATTCTGTTGACCTAAAGGTCAAAATAACCTTCTATAGAAATGCAAAGGATGAAAAATAGTCAAGACACTTTGGAAGAATATTAACGAGGTGTAGATTTACCTTAGAATAGTATAAAATTATAGGAATTAATCACTGTAGTGTTGTCACAGGGAACAGATAAATAGAAAACAGAATAGAATTGAGCACTCAACAGTAAATTGAATAACAAAGATGTAATCCCAAATAACGCATACAATATGATTTCATTTATATAGAGTTCAAAGCATGCAAAACTAAGCACTATTTTATTTAGGAACACTTGCATAAGTAGTAAAACTATAAAGAAAAGCAGAAAATTACTACAGGAAAATTACTACAGCAAAAGCATAAAATTACTACTTCTCGGGGTGTCTAGGTTTGCCAGTGAAGCATTGCTAAGCTACTCACCATGTGCTAGGTCTTTTAACTTGGACAAGGGTTACATGAGGTTCACTTATCATTTTTTCAGATGTACATACACTTTTATTTTCCCAATTTAAAACGAGGTATGAATTAACTATACCTAGTCCTAGAAAAATGTTTCTACGCCAATCATCCACTTCCTGAGAAGTAAAAGTAGCTTTAGAGAATACACTACGTATGTAAAATTGAAGACAAGAATTTAAAAGTGTTACTTTCTGAAGACAACTCAGACTCACTTGAAAAAAAGTCCTCCAAACATGAATGCTACCAGACGATTTAGTGTCTTTGAAGTGACTAGACTAAAAGATTAGAGGAATAAAACTTTGATTTAATTGGCTTTGAAACTGGGCTTCCTTGTTCCTACAGGAGGACAGGGAAGCGTTTTCTTTGTACAAGTGCCAGGGAACATGTAGCCAGTCATTATGCAAATAAATAGCCCTGCATCAAAAAAGGAAACTCAGAGCACAAGTGACACCTGAGTATGCCCCTCCCTCAATCCTCTGCCTCACGGAAAAAGCCAGCAGGGTCAGGGGTAGGCTGGAGCATCAACTGAGAGCTTCACTTGCCACAGTCGTCTACAAACTCACACAAGATAAGAGTGAGAGTCCAAGAGTTTAGAGCAGGGTGAGACGGAGACCCCAATTTTGTTGATAGGGAAAAACCGATGTCCAGAGAAGCTTCATGAATTATCCAAGATCCTGTTAGTCAGGCGAAGCCCAAACTTGGTTCCAGTGTGCTTTCCAGTCCATAATTCTGGAGACAGACATCCGAACTCATTGGTACCACTGAGTTTAATTCCCTTAGGATAGCAATAAAAAATTTTCTAGAGAGAAACTTGATGGTACAATGATTTAAGACATTAGGAAGGCCAGAAACCTACTGCATCTGAAAAGTGAAATTTCTTCAGAATTTTACAACATCTGAGTTTTGCTCTCAGAACAAAAGTGCCAGGATAGGCACATTGTGTTCCTCTGGTGAGGTTTAGCAGGGTCTGTGATGGACGCACAGATGGACATACACTGCACATGGGCATAAGAAGTAGACGCAGATTCTCAACAACTGGATTCTTATATAGAAAATATCTGAAAATGTAGCCAAGTCACTATAGCCATGAGTATAGGTGATTTTTACTGTTAAAAGAAACAGGTAAAGAACATTAATTTTTAAAATACTAAAAATCCATAAGTTAAAATTGCCAACTAAAAACAACTGTTTTCACTTTACATATTATACACGTACAATTTTACAAATAGAATCATTGGGTTAGATTATCTACTTTCATCATTGAGCCCTAAAAATGTATTTCAACTTTCTAGTTTTCATACTTATATTTAACAGTTCTTTATATTTGATGTGTTCTAATTTATTCAGCTGAATACATGAATTTATTTATTTGCTATGAATTTGTAACAGAAATTTTAAGAATGATACATCTATATTGTATTTTCTGGAAATAGTCAAGAAAAAATGGTCTGCAAGGTCAAGGGAAAAAAACCATGATATTCCACCCAGTGAATTTAGAAGGGATCTGGGGAGGAAGAGATTTGTCAAAATTCTTCAAATGGAAAGCCGAACAAGGTCTGAGAAGCTAGGAGATGGAACAGTCAAAACAAAAGGCAAAAGACAAGAGCAGAAAAGAGGCAGAAATAGTGGGTCCTGAAAAGAATTTCTTGTTTTAGTGAACACTATTGTGTAAAACGTTTAAGGAATCAATGAAGGTGACTCTTGAAACAATTCAGGCTCTCTCCTCTTATAAATATACTTTTGTCTAAAAATCAGCAATATATGTAATAAAAAGTATACTGCTATTTTTCTTCTGGAATATTTACTTGAATTGTATTTGACATAAACATAGCAAAATACAAACAAAAGAATTATATTTGTTATCATACTTGCAGAGAACATTTTCTAATTCTTGGCTAGCTGTGCTATGCAAAAAGTAAAAGGAAGTTAGAATAGTCCATGCAAACTTTCAGTTCTGAATAAATGTTTCTTCCTAAAATTCCAGTCATTATTATTGGACCTAAGACAGGAACAGATTATGTAACTATGTATTAGAAACAACAGTGTTTTGGATGATTACCTAATCCTCATTATCAGAGCGAGACCAATAGTTTGAAGACACTAACAGATTCATTCTTAATTTTGGCACAGGTACTCATCATAAATAACACTTTACTCATAAAATAATCATGATAAATTATTACATCCCATAGACACTAGTAATTTAGATGATTGTGATGATGATGGTGACAGCTCATATTTTTGTAATCCTTGATAACTTTTCAAAGATACTCTAAGTAGGAATTATGCTTATCCTGTATCCCCATATGCAAATTAGTGTTGACCTTGAGGTTAGGTACTATCTTAAATGAGAACCTGGATAATCATAATTTTTACTCAAACAAGAGAATTCGGTATGTCCAACAGCATAACTGTTGGAATAACCAATATTTCCAGATCTTTTCACATTTCTAGAGCTAATTAAAAGAACTCTGGATTCAAAACATGAAAACTTTTCAGTTTTCCCACCTGTGATAATAGTAATGGTGTGATAAGGATAAAGTGGAGCCACATGGATTTAAGTTCTTAGGATAATGTTTGGCCCCTAGTAGATGTTCAACAAACATTTGTGGAATTTGATTCTGACTCAAAAGTTACTGTTGGAGATGCATTAGGGAGGGCTCTTCCGTGGAACGTGACAGACATCCAGTATAAACTGACTCAAACAAAAAGAAATTCATTGGTTCAGGTAACTGTCAGTCGGAGGAGAGATATTAACATTAGTAACAGCTAGATCCCAAACCTCTGGCCGTGTCATCAGGACACTGCCCCTCTGCTGGCTCTGCTCTGCTCTGTTGCCTTCATTCTCTCCACGCAGTGCGTGGTGGTCACCAGGAGCTCCAGGCTTTTACCTTCTGTGGGCTGAATGATAAGTCGCTAAGTGATCATTCTAGCTGAAGTCCTGGTGATGAGTGTCGCTGATCCAGTCTGGCTCACCTTCTGAGGGGAGGGGGCAAGCCCTGCCTAATTCACACAGATTAGAGGAGAAGAGATATTCTTTTATCAGGAGAAGAAATACTGGACAAGCAAAACAACAGATATCTAGTATACGGAAGCTTTCTAAACTTTTCTCCCATGGATAAGGGCTACATAGTGGGAAGGAAAGAGATTCGGGAGTCAGGAAAATCACAGTTTGGAATGTAACATTCTCCTGTATATTCATAGATACCGAGACTACCGTGACCCCCCTCATTCGCTGGTGCCCTACGGCTATACACTGCAGTTCTGGCATGTCCTAGCAGCGCGACTGGCTTTTATCATTGTGTTTGAGGTAAGTTTTCTCAACTAATTCCTTTATATCCTTTGACATAATGAAGTAACTAAAAGTAATGAATAAACATGAGTTATGAGAACTTTCAATGGGATTATTTATGTCCGAAAGTAGTATAGTATTATTATGTAATCTCTTTTCCTTAAAGTCCTTGAATTGTCCAAGAAATACTTGGAAGTCCATTATTGATTGTTGATGCGTAAGTCTGGAATCACTGGTCCTAAATTTAATATTCTAGGGCATTGATTCTTAAACTTTTGGGAAATTGCTGGTTTTTCATCCCAACTCCTAGAGATTCTCATACATCATGTCTGTATTTGGCTTTTCACAAGCCCCCCAAGACAGTACTGCTGCAGGTGTTCAGGGACCGCAGTTTGGAAAGGATTGAACTGGGTATTACAAGTGGTAGCCTTGTGTATCAATCATCATGACATTACTTACGCTCAAGCACACAAATAGGTATTCATCATCTAAGACTCAAAGTAGACTTAGAAAGTATAATCTGCCTAGTCATCGCATGTAGTATGTGTCAATAAAAATATATTATCTATTATCTTTAGGTCTTTAAGAACATTGCTGCTAAAAATAGTTTGCATTTCTAACTATACGCATAGAAATTGTATCTCCTGTCACATATATTAAAGCCAAATTAATGCAAGCCAAGGCTGATTTTTAACTTGTTCCAGAAGCTTCTAACCTCTTTGAAAATATTCCTTCACTTTTTTTTTTTTCCTTCACTCCAGAAAACCAGTAGAAGACAATATTAAGCTGCTCTTCCCTGGCAGTTAACTTATCAAATGGCTCAGTCCCTCTTTAAAGAAATTTTAACCCATCACCGTCTTCAAGCTTTTCAGACATAATAGAAACAGGATTGCATTATTATTTGATTTATCAAGTAGAACTTTCCTTTTCAACATTATTGTTTGTAAGCTATTTTTAAAATAAATATATAGAAAATCCTCTTAATTGGCAGGATCATAAGCTATCCCTGAGTCACCAAATATACCAAGTTTTCAATAAAGTTAAGAATACTTAATGGTATCATTTGGACATGATTAATCATTATTTAATACTTTAGAATTGTAAGGGACTTTAAATTGTCTTCTGGTACTTTATCGGTCACCATCATATAGATGAACAGAAGTGACAGTGATTCTAGAGTTTCAGCTGTTAGTATTTCAGGTAAAGAATTTATGGCAGTTTGCCCCCCTGAAAAAAGAAAAAAAAGTTTCTTCCTGAACGATCACTTCTCTAGGCCCATTGATAATTCTTGCAATCCAGAGTAGCAGACCATTTAACAATCTACAAATCATCTTTAAACATTTTCTTATAATTTTCACAATAATACCCATTTTATAGATGAGCAAATTGAGGCCCAAGTGACTTATCTTCAGGTAGACTTACAACTCTTAAGTAGGAAAAGCTACAGAGCTGGGATTCAAACCTGGGTTTTCTGATTCCACAGTATACGTTCTTCTGGGTGTCCTTTGCATTCTTCAACCATTCCTTCTCCGCTTCCTTTTATGACCCTCTTCTCATTTCCTATGTGGTACCATCAGACCAAGTTCAGTTTTCATCTATCCCTGAGATCTTTCCTTACACACACCTCCCCTGGCCTCATCCCACTTTCCAGACATTCCAGACAGTCCATGTTGCCTGAGTAAGAGGAGTTCTTGAACCAATACCCAGAGTTCTTAACAGCTAAGGATGGACAATAGACCTGACTCTGCTGTATTCTCTGTGTTTTTAGCACCTCGTGTTTTGTATAAAGCACCTCATTTCGTATCTGATCCCAGACCTCCCAAAAGATCTAAGAGATCGAATGAGAAGAGAAAAGTACTTGATTCAGGAGATGATGTATGAAGCAGAGCTAGAGCGCCTGCAGAAGGAACGGAAGGAGAGGAAGAAAAATGGAAAAGCTCACCACAATGAGTGGCCATGACCAGGTAGGTGAGAGGTGTGCTCATGGTCTGAAACCTTTCCACGTGGGAGAGGGCGCCTTAAGCGCCCTACTCAAAGCTTGCTATTGTTCTACTGATAGGAATCAAAATTACTCCTGAGTAGCTTCCAAAACCAGCCCGTTGCCTACTTTAATCGCAAATTTAACTTGGTCTTCCCATCACACACAACTCCTGCAACTCTTCTTTGCCTCCTTGCCACACTCTGGCCGGGTAGTCAAGCTTTCATGAGTTGGCCTAGTGTTATCTGAAATCAACATTCCTCTTCTTTCTACCCCAGCCTGGCTATTCACTTTAATAATATCCCTAGGGCAACATGTCCCTTTTTTCTGGTTAAAGTCACCTGTTCATCTATCTAAGATGGCCCTCCCTCCAGTGTCTATTTATTGTTTCCTCCCAGGCTGATCCACGTCATGCCATACCCTCTAAGAAGTTTTCCCCAGACTCATCAGCCCATTAAGACTTAGTCCTTATAAAAGTCTCTGGTGATTGCATCAGTGCATGTAGTGATATATATTGATCTGTATTGCTAATTTATAATTTTCAAATAGTTATCAGGCTTTCCCAGCACAGTTGTAAGCATCTTTAGAAAAGACTCCATGGATGGCAATTTTATTCTCCAAACTAGTTAACACATGGCACCCATTAAATGCACATTCAATAATAATTTGGCTGGATATAGGCTAAAAACATTGTAAGGAAATTCCATAATGTAAGGAAGTTCCATAATGTCACATGTCTTATCTAAAAGTTCTGAAACCTTCTGTCTGGCAAGTCAATTACTAGCTGTGTGTCCTTGGATGAGTTATTTACCTTCTCTGGACCTCAGTTCCCTTGGTGACAGAATGATTAGATGAGTTCTCAGTTTAATACTCTGTGAATCTAATAATGTGTAGCATTTCTTTTGCCTTCCCATCCCTTCCTTTCTCTCTTTCTGCTTGTTTGCAGACTAACTTTGAAAACATTTTCTCAAATTCAGCCTCTAAAAGCCAGGTCTGTGATAAGAGTCCAGGAGATTATTATAAGTTGAATATGAGGGTGGACTTGGGAATCACCTAGACCCCAGGCTCGCAGGGATCACAGTGGTATATAGAGGTTGAACACTGGCCCTACCCTCAATTCCAGAGTAGACTTTGTTTTCCCTACAGGCAAGAAATGTTTTGCTACTTAGTAATTTAGCTATTCCCTAGATCTGCCATTTGGTTATGTGACTTTGGGAAAATTATTTAATTTTTCTGAGCCCGCTTATTAAGAACTAATATTCAGCTCAAATAGGCACTGCATGCAAGACATTTATGAGATAACGAAATGCTATTAAATACTATATGGGATTTGTATTGTTGCTAACTAAGCATTGTGTTGTAGTCTACCCAATTCTGAACCTAGCTTTTCCATTCTCTGGCTATATGACCTGGGATTGAACATTCATGTGGATTCTATGGCCACATTTACAAAAGTAAGAGAGTTGGACTGAAGAAGACTTTAAGAGCCTGTCGTGTTTTAACATTCTGGGATCCTGTAATTTGTTCCAAACCTTTGGTCCTTGGCCCCATTCTGATCACCTCTTCTCTGGCTCTGGTCAGCCTTCGGAGGAGAAAGCTGACTATCCAGACAGCTTTGGTTGGGGTAGGAGGCAGACATTAGTGAAGAGAATTGGTCCTGGGAGCTCCAGTGGCCGGAGACCAAGGGCAGCTGTGGCATTATCCATACCTCTGGGCTGCGGGGCTGTAGGACCAGTAATTAATTGGGAGTTTCTTCTTGGCCTCCTCGTTATGGGCTGCTTTCTCTGTAATGGGGCCATTTCTCATTTTTTATTAAAAGCAATGTTTGCCTGCCTGTTTCTATTCCCTTAACAACTGGCAGGATGGCCCCTTGCTTCAGACTGCCTCTCTGACTCAGCCTGTTCACCTGTAAAGTGGGTACAATAATATGTAGACCATATGTGACTCCGTTCAGGGTTACAAATTCTTTGAATGCCTTTGTTTCATGGTAAGTACACACCATTGCACATTGTGTTCTTAAGCCATCATGTCATAGGATGTTAATGCCTTTTCTCTTTCCAGGTAATAATTCATTTCCAGGCCAAGGACTGGAATTCTGTTTACTTCTCCTGGCTGTGCAGAAGCACATTCAAGTGAATAACTAAAATGCAACCGCAGTGCATGTCGCAGACATTGCAGCAGCAGGGGAGACGGCACCCTGACACGACTGCCTGAGAAATCACGTTGCAGTCCAGCACACAATTGCTATCTATCCATAGACCATTCTTGACCAAGCAAGCATGCACATCACGGGCAGTTACAATCTCGAGTTTTTAAAACCAAGGGGAACTTGTATACCGGGCCTGTTTTTCAGCCTGTTTGCTACCTTTTTTGCATTCTGTCCCATGTGAATTTTACAGACACTGGGCTAATAAAAAGGGTATTCGGACACCAGGACACACATTCCTAGAATGTCATCAGATGGTCCTAATTCCATGTCACCAAACAACACAAACAAGACCCTGTTTACAACCTTTTCTTTCTTTCTTTTTTTTAATTTCAGATCTTTCAGAGGAAATTATTATATATGACATATCTATAGCTATGTGTATGGCCATAGATGTATTTCTGTGTGTACATATGTATAGTCATGTATTCTTACATATGTACATACAAATACAGAGATATATAAAGTACATAAAAATTCCTTACTTGTAAATAGCCAAAAGGTACTGACATGAATGATGAATTTTCACATTTAAATAGTCATCAACATGAAGCCATGTTTAATGCTTGTATAATGTGATGCAATAAAATTTAAAATAAATTTATGCACATGGAATATTTGCAGCTGAGTCTTCTGAAATTCTGTTGTATTTCCTTCTCATAGAATAAGAGGAACCATAGTAGAGTGAGATCTTTAAAGAAAGATCTCTCACTCCCAAACACCCCTCAGAAATCACTTTACCCTGCAGAGAAACATTTTTCTTCCTAACCCATCTTTTCCATCTACTTTCTTAGGGTACCAAGCCGACTAATTAGAAATCACTCCAAAGAGCTCGGGAAATGCTATTGACACAATTTGTTGAGGAAATATGAACTATAACCAATCATACTTACAATGCTTTTGCTTATCCTGCCTACTAGTACACTCTTCTAATCTGAGGAAAGGGGTGTCTGTCTGGGGGGAAATGATGTTTCTCTTCTTCCAGACATTATAGAACCTGCCCTTGAACCGTGTTTTCACCTTTCCTAGGCCAGCTGGGGAGAGGAGAGTGCTCCCATTACATCCACCAAACACTGTCTCATTTTGGCTGTGTGTTCACCTTAGCTGATTGATGTCCGTCCCTCAGATGGCAACAGTCACAGTGGTTTTGGGCCTGCTAGAACTTCAGCCATTCTTTAGTTTCATCTTACTAGCACTCCTTCTGACCTGACGTTCCTGGAAGTGAAATACTAAACCTAGCAGAGCCCAAACTAAGGAGATACACTTTACTGGAACAAAGACAAGAGGCCATTAACAGAGTTTTCTTCTCAATCATTGGCCAATAAATCTGTGAAATATTTCACACCAGTCCCAGGGAGAGGAATTTCCAAGGAAGGTCTCAAGAGAAGAAGTACAAGAGAAGTTACAAAAAGACAAAAAAGATACAATGCTGCTCTACTGAGTCGGCGTTGTAACTTCTGCTTTCTATGCCTGAAGCTCCAACATGACCCAGTTAATCCTGGATTTGACACATCCATAGCTGCTCTCCTACTCCTTCGGGCAAAGGGAGTGGCGGGCAGAGAGACCTTGGGTTTGAAATGGGCTGTGAACTTTCAGAACTAGTAGAGGACCACTCAAGGCACCAGTCAGGATAAAGAAGTGACCATTTATCAAATGCTACTTTCTACCTGCTCTGAACATAAGCTGAACCTAAGCCAACTCCATGGCCACAATTTTTTTCTGTCTGTGGAATTCTGCCTTTGCTATTCCAAGTGTCTCTGGCAGTCACAATTCCTGATAAGTTTATAGTACACAAATCTTTTCTTTCCTTCCTCTCTCCCTTCCACTTTCTTCCCTCCAATCTACCCACTCTTCCTTCATTTCTTTTTAGTGGCACAGCGAATGCACTTATTCACCTTCCCTGTTTTTGGTGCAGGGAATGTGGTGACTATCTTGATGTTTTTCAGGTTCGTTGGGGGAGAAAGGCAAAGAAAGTTGTAGAGGGGAATTTCTGAGGGACTTTTTAAGGATTCAAGTATTGGGAATAATGACACCAAGGTGGTGACATAGGTCATTCCTAACTTTGCTCTCCCTCACAAGAAGACAACTATTCATTAACAAGATATCACTGAGGTAATCCTAGAACACAGGGGTGAGGCTGAAACACCCCCCTGTACCAGAAACCCAAACAGACCTCATTGGAAGGGTGAGAGGAGCGGCTATATGACGACCACATTGCCCCTTCCCCAGGTTGGCATAGCGCCTGACCAAGAGGACTTCCTTGAGCCTACAGTTTCTTCAGGGGTAAAAGAGAGCCCGGTGTGGACATCTAGCTCCCCCAGCATTGTGGGTCACTACTTGGGAGCCCCTCTTCAGTCTCACCCCACAAGGATGACAGGAGAATCTGCACGACTCGACCACTGGGAATCTGACTGTGATGGAGAAGGGGGCAAGGGTTTGTAGCCACCAGCACTCACATCTTTGTGGACTGAGATCCTACCTGCAGTACCCAAGTAGCAGTGCCAACCAATAGCTTTGCTCATCTGCAGGGAACTTGGCAGGGTGCAGGTCTGCCTGATTTGGGTCCTCCAAAGAAGATCCTTTCCATCCCTGGAGACTGGTCTGCTTCCACACAGGCGAGGAAGCTGAGTCGTAGCCCCACCCAATGCTCCGGGCCCCTCCCAACCAGAGAGCACAGCTGGAACTGGAAGCTGTGTAGCCTAGCAACATGCATGCAATGAGTACAGCTGGCACAGCTGATTCACTGCAGAGCAAAGCCCATTGCTTCCCTCGAAACCTCCCAACATTGGGAATCCATTTCTACTTTAGGGGGTCTGAGAACCTAGCTCTCACCTTCCAAGACATTTTTATCCTTATTAACCTATTTGACACTCAAATGCCAAGAAAACCCTCTTTTCTCTGGTAGTGGCTGAAGCATCCTTTTAATGAGTTATAAACATCAAAGACCTGATTATTTGAATGTGAAAAAGAGCCAAGGTGTCAATGGAGTCAAAGGAGCCAGGGAGGGCGAAGGTAATTGCTTAAATTTTATGAATCATCTCGCCACTATACTTTCCCCTGAAGCTCCTCACATACCTCTTCTCTGCTAGATTACTGCCCCTATAGACAGCCTCCTTGAGTCAGCCCCTTGCCTTTCCAACAGCATGTGAAACAAGGTATTTCTTGACTCCCACAATTTTTTTTTAATTTTTAAAATTACAGTTGACATACAATATTATATTGGTTTCAGGTGTACAACACAGTGATTAGACTTTATATACCTGATTACGAAGTGATCACCCCAATAAATCTAGTAATCATCTGACATCATACATAGTTATTACAATATTACTGACAATATTCCCTATGCTGTACTTTACATCTCCTTGACTATTTTGTAACTGCCAGTTTGTACTTCTTAAACTCTTCACCTTTTTAACCCACCCCTCAACCCTGCTCCTATCTGGCAACCATCAGTTTGTTCTCTGTGTCTATAAGTTTGTTTCTGTTTTGTTTGTTCATTTTATTTTTTTAGATTCCAGATATAAGTGAAATCACATTGCATTTGTCTTTCTCTGTCTGACTTATTTCACTTAGCATAATACCCTCTAGGTCCATCCGTGGTGTCACAAATGGCAAGATTTCATGCTTTTTTTATGGCTGAGCAATATTCCATCGTATATATGTACCACATCTTCTTTATCCTGTTGTCTTATCAATGGGCACTTAGGTTGCTTCCATATCTTGGCTATTGTAAATAATAGCATTTGTTTTTGTCATGGAACATTGCTTGAAACAGGATACAGTTGGATAAATACTGGTGTAGGGGTTTGTCTAGTATCCAGCCTACTATAATAGCCCCTCTACAATTTCATGCATATCCCTTCATATCCCTTTTCTCTGAGCCACAGGGCCTCATCTGATACTTTTCCCACTGCACTGAGAAAGTGAAGAGATGATATGAATATATCGAAGTCAAAGAAATCTGTACAAGGCTGTCATTGAACAGTTCTATTTCTTTTACCTTCTTGTCCTTTTTTAAAAGACTTTTATTAAAGATATAGCTAACATACAATATTACATTACTTTCAGGTGTACACCACAGTTATTCAACATTTCTATACCTAAAGAAGCAATCACCATGATAAGCCCAGCAACCATCTGACACCATACTATGTTATCACAACACTATTGACTATATTCCCTATGCTGTATATTACACCCTCATGACTTACTTGTTTTATACCTGGAAATTTGGACCTCTTATTCGCCTTCCTCTTCCCCCTCCTTTAAATATATTAATTAGAGTTGATATTCAATACTATTTTATATTAATTTCAGGTGTACAGCATAGTGGTTAGGCATTTATATAATTTGAGAAGTGATCCCCCTGACTAGTCTAGTACCCACCCGGAACTATACATAGTTATTACCATATTATTGACTATATTCCCTATGCTTTACTTTACATCATCATGACTATTTTGTAACCACCAATTTGTACTTCCTAATACCTTCCCCTTCTTTCACCCATAAGCCCAACCCTTCTCCCATCTGGCAACTATCAAAATCTTTTCTGTATCTATGAGTTTGTTTCTGTTTTGTTTGTTAATGTTTTTCTTAGATTCCACATATAAGTGAAATCACATTGCATCTGTCTTTGTCTGATGTAGTCTCCACTCAGTACAACATTTTCCAGGTCCATTCATGTTGCTGCAGATGGCAAGGGTACCCATTCCCTTCCATGGCTGAGCAATATTCCATTGTATATACAGTATTACCTCCTCTTTAACCATTCTTCCATCAACAGACACCCAGACTGCTTCCACATCTTGACCATTGTAAACAATGTGCAACAAACATATGGATGCCCAGGTCCCCTTGAAGTAGTGTTTTGAGTTTCTTCAGATAAATACCCTGAAGTGGGATTACTGGGTCCTTCATTGTCTCTTATTATAGCCTTTGTTTTAAAGTCTATTTTGTCTGGTATAAGTATTGATACCCCAGCTTTTTTCTTTTTTCATGAAATATCTTTTTCCATCTTTCTACTTTCTGTCTGTGTGTGTCTTTCAATCTGAAGTGAATCTCTTGTTGGCAGCACATGTAAATGTTTTGTTTTCTTATCCACTCAACCTTCCTATGTATTTTCATTGGAGTGTTTAATCCATTTACATTGAAAGTAATTGTTGCTAGATATGTAGCTATTGCCGTTTTATTAGTCATAATTTTGATTTTTTTTTTAATTTTTTTTTTTTTGTCTTAAAGAAGTCCCTCTAACATTCCTTGCAATACTGGTTTGGTGGTGAACTCCTTTAGCTTTTTCTTGTCTGGGAAGCTCTTTATCTGTCCTTCCATTTTAAATGATAATCTTGCTGGCTGCTCATGGAGAAAGTGCCTCCAGCTGTGCGTGAGTTGGGTGAAGTGGGGTCCCAGGTGAGTCAGCAGGGTGGAGCAGTGGAGCTCAAACCTGCCAATCAGGTTCAGATTTCACCTGTGGGGGTGGGCTCAACATAGGAAAGATGGCGCCTGCCTGCCGGCTGCACGGGAGAAGTACCTCTCCCTGGGAAAATGCTGACTGTCCTCCAGCCCTCCACCTGCAGCCACACACCTCAGTCTGCCCCCGGTATGTCTCCCAGACCCCCCCAGAGTCACCGTTCCTCCAGTGGAGCTCAAGGTGAGTGCCTGGAACTGAGTAACCCTGTGCATGGGCCGTTTTAAGAGGATGTCTGTGGTTTTTGCCGCCTTCCATCCCACGCAAACGGTAGGAATCCCCACTGTTTTTCACTGCCAGATGTTGTGGGGACTCCTTTTCCAGTACTCAGGGCTGAGGAGCCTGGTGTGGGAGCCCAGGGTCCCTTGGTCCTCCAGGAGGAACCTCTGTGGACGAGATATACCTCCTGATTCTCAACCTCCACAAGGAGGTTTGGGGCCTGTTTGGCGTCTTCACCCTTCCTACCAGCCTCAATGTGGCTTCTTTATATTTTTAGTTATAGGACTCCTGTTTGGCTAGACTTCAGATGATTATCCAGGTTGATTGTTGTGTAATTTAGTTGTAATTTTAATGTGTTCACAGAAGGACTCAGGCACAGTGTTTATCTACTCTGCCATCTTGGATCTCCTGTCCTACCATTTTTTGAATACTTGTCTTTGGCTGGGTATATTGGATTCCACCCAGCACAGCATTATATAAAAATGCTGTGCACAGCATCAGCTGGAGGGACATCTATGTATTTCTGTGTTTCCTATCTCTTGTCTTTCCACCTCTTTCACCTAGCTCCTTTTTTCTCTCCATCTATCTCAACTGGCACTATTTTAAACTGCATTGTACTTTTTATGTCTTACTTACTGAAACATCACGTTTCTTATGCTGTCTTAAATGTGTGAATAGGAGGCTTTATATCTCTTTATATTTCTCTACTTCAAAATTACATTATACTTTACTTCTGTTTAGATTTTAAGTGACTTTTCTCTGTAATTGTCCAGGATACAGCACATACATATAACAAGATGGATGTCATGAACCAGATTAGGAGACATGGAGGACAGGACAATAAGTTGCAACACTTATCTAATAGGAGTTAAAGAGTTATAGAATAGAGAAAATGGGAGACGGGGTATATTCAAAGTGATAACGACTATGAAATTTCCAGTACTAAAGATATTAGTTTCTACTTTCCAATATAGTTACTTAATTACTTAAAATATAATACATTCTTCAGTGACAAAAATTTGCATGTTTATTTGCTTACAATTGTATAATCTATATGTAGTATGAAGGAAGAGGATTTTTTTTGTGGTAAATAAAGTGGAAAGAACCTTTTGTAAAAGCTGATAGAATTAATTATATTCAATTTGACATTATCCCCCAAGATCAGACAACTGCAAAGACAGTTATAGAGAGTTTAATCAGCCAGTTGAAAAATCAGAAATGCAACCGTGTTTTACATTTTAATGTTTAAGTCACTAAAATTTTTTCACAAACAGTGGACAAACAACATAAGTGTAAAAGTAAATTTTACTGTGAACTTTTAGTAACTAAATGGTCATGCACTCAGCTGACTCTGTATCAACAATCATTATTGGAAAAACTCAGAATTTCCTACAAGAATCAACATAGAGAGTCACTTCCCCCATCGCAACTCCATCCCAGTCCTGTATATCTACATCATAGACAGGCACTCAGTTGTTAACAATAAACTATACTTTCGGGGGTATTTGTAAATAAAACAATATTAGGAAATCTTCATATACATATACTTAATATTTCCTTCATTCTAACGTGTGTAAATGTTGGAAATCATGTTGGGAAACAAAACTCTCTTAAGAGTTGTTTTCATAATGATTCCCAATTCTATAGTCCTTAATATTTTCAAAATGCTGTGAAAATACATGGTCATTATTCTACATCATAACATTTTGTATGCTAGTGATATTTACTCCTCACCTATAGATGAGAAAGATCAGATAGAAGAGTCATGGCAATTTCCCTAAAGGAACACAATCAGGGTGTGTGACTTCAGGAAAATCTAGATTGCAACCTTATCCACTAGGTTTTCAAACTCAGAATCATTTTTTGTTGTGGAGGAGAGCGCTGCTCTGTGCATCTAGGATGTTTAGCAGCATCCCTGAATTCTATCCACTAGGTGCCAGTAGTACCTCCTCACCAGCTGTAACAACAAAAAATATATCTAGATATTTCTAAATATCCCCTGAGGTGCAAAAGTGCCCCACTGAGAACCATTGGGGTAGAGAAAAAATGATTGCATCAACAACCAAATAGGTGAATATACATTTATACTGTATCCTATAGGATTTTATATTCTATATATAAAAATTTCATTCTTTATGGAGTGAATATGATTGTTCTATAGCTTTCTTTAAAGTTTACATTCTCTCTGTTAGAATAAACCTGTTGTGATTCTTAAATATATTTTAATGGCACATATTTTTTTTTAGAGAAGGAGCTATCTCCACATAATTACATTGCAAATTATGAACAGCTCATCTTTTTTTTTAAGCTAGCAAATGACCTTTGTCTCAAATTTTGATTAACACTATTTGAAATTTTAAGTAACACTATTTGAGTTAATAAAGTGCTATCTAATCTTCTACACTCACGTTATTTCTGTGAGGTAGGTAATGTTTAGTGTTATGTTCCATCATTAGAGGAGATTAAGGATAAAATCAAGGTCATACAATTTGTCAGAGAAAAAATAAAAATCAAACAACTTTTCCCTCCTGTTAGGGTTGTTGTGATTGAAAATAATTAAGAACATTAGATTATTTAATTTACATGATAATATAGTAACATTTTACCTCTATTTGATTTTACCCAAAGATTTAGATAAGGTAAGTAATTTTTAATAATTAATAACATCACTTGGATTTCTTACGCATTCTATGTGGCACTCATATATAAAGTAAAATATAAATAGTTCCTACTATCACAAAGGTATACTTTGTTAAAAGAAAATGAACAAGAATGGAAGTACTGTATCTCTCATTAACAATGCATTGCAAAACCTCTTGGCAGTAAGATAAGAGAAAAAAATTATTTAAATAACCTGATTTTGATTTTCAAAATTGAAGAATTCTACACACTTGTGCATTTAGAATTATTAAATAAATAACAATAGTTCAAATCACACTCACATAAAACAAATAAGACTGTATTTTCTTATTCATTAAAAAATTATAGATTTACAAAGTTTGATGTATGCTTATAAATATATTAATTAAAAAATAACATCTATACATATGTAAAATCTATGAATACATTGTTAATTTAAATATTATATAAATCTTTTTGCTTTAGATAAATGCTACTCCCTATTTTTTATTGCTTAAAGTTTTCAATTGGCAAACTCTAAATGTACAGAGCATGCTTACCTAAATATCAGAAAATAAGCAAAATAAAATATTTTAATGTACCTAAATTTTCTGAAATTACTATTTTAAAGCATTATAAAGCTAAAAAAAAAATTCCTAAACATCTAATGTGGGTACTATAGGAAAAAAAAGTTATTGTTAAAAGCCTTACCAAACTCTTAGCTAGAAACATAGCAAAATAAAAATTTAAAAAAAAGAAACTTTGAGACTGCTACTTGTAATTTTAAAACATGAAACAAAGCATATATTTAATATTTCCAATATATTAAAGAAAAATAGTAGTGTTAGCCTATGTAATTTAGATCTCTAACTAGATGAATATAGAATTCAAGATTTCTAAGTATATATACCATTAAATTTAATTGATTGCAAAGTAGTTGACATTCAAAAATTTAACTTAATAGCATTCAATGTCATCATCTAACTCCATGGAGCTTAACCATGTTTAATCATGTAAACATTCTTGGATCATCAAATCCATGAGTACCCATGTTGAAAGTAATTTAGTCAGTATCAGGCTCATGGGTGTTTATAATTCATAGGCTGAGGCTTAGTGAACCAGGATATTGGTTAGCATGATTCAAATGGGGTGTCTTAAGATATACATATGCAAGCCCAAGAAAATAAACAGAAAATTAGAAAGGTAAGCAAAGGTAAAGTGCACAATAAAATCAAAGTTGATGGGTCAGAAACAAGGAATGCAGATAAGAATAAGAGTCTGAGAAAAGTAATACAAGCAGCCAGTGGCCAAGAACTCTAGATAACAAGTAAAAAGGCACAAGAATAGACACACAGAACCAAGAACTTGATCATTGGGCCTATGCTCTGTCCCAAACAGGATAGTTCTTGATTATCACCTGCCTGAGCCAGAATTGGTTCCAAGGCTAATATGTGCCCTGGGCAGATAGGGGTCAATGAGAAGCAAAGATATACATAAAACAGACCTGTCACCTCATTGCTCCCTAAGAATAGAGTATGTAGTAGTAGTGAGAAAAGCTCTTTTTAACATTCGTTATGATTTTGACAAACCCCCAAATTTACATGCTAGCATCAAAGGCATGGAAAATATTTTTAAGAATGCCTGAATTTAAGAATATGCTTTTGGGGCCGGCCCGGTGGCTCAAGCAGTTGGAGCTCCGTGCTCCTAACTCCGAAGGCTGCCGGTTCGATTCCCACATGGGCCAGTGGGCTCTCAACCACAAGGTTGCCAGTTCGATTTCCCGCAAGGGATGGTGGGCAGCGCCCCCTGCAACTAAGATTGAACACGGCACCTTGAGCTGGGCTGCCACTGAGCTCCTGGATGGCTCAGTTGGTTGGAATGCATCCTCTCAAGGTTGCTGGTTCGACTCCCGCAAGGGATGGTGGGCTGTGCCCCCTACAACTAGCAACAGCAACTGGACCTGGAGCTGAGCTGCGCCCTCCACAACTAAGACTGAAAGGACAACAACTTGAAGCTGAAGAGCACCCATCATAACTAAGATTGAAAGGACAACAACTTGGAAAAAAATCCTGAAAAAATACACACTGTTCCCCAATCAAGTCCTGTTCCCCTTCCCCAATTTAAAAAAAAAAAAAAAAGAACTTTTTAAAGAATATGCTTTTGACCATCAAGTATGCATGTACGTATTAGCTTTTCAGCACATATGCAGTCATAACTTCCATAGCTTTCACATCTACAACTTTATGGTAATAAAACAGAAGGAAATGTTGATGTGGAAATACTTAACTCCAGAGTAGCACTGATTAGTGAGTGTAGTTAAGTGAAGAAAATCAGGACTTTGAAAGTCAGGGCTTTAACAAAAATTTATCCCCCAAAAGTTCCCCCCAAAACATGCTAGACCAAAAAAAATCTAAACCTGATCCAATTGTCTTAGAAAACATATAAAACTGGCACACTGTTGTAAGATCATCTAGCATCACAGCTGCTTCACAAACGAGTCCCATCGATCTTGCCACTTTGATCTGTGAAGTTCAATTCAATGTGGTTGAAAGCAGGATTATCAGTTCCACCATCTTCTATCGGATGAGACTTATAGCTTAAAACGCGTTTCTTCTAAAAGAAAATGTTAACATGGTGATTACAAAAATATATATATTCATTTATGCAATTCTAAATAATTGTTACTACTGCTTTTCTTTCACTAAATCAGCTTTGTAGTCTATTGAGGGAGAGATGTACAACAAAAATAGATCGTCAAACAGGGCGAACACCTTTCTCGTCCATCAGAGTTCAAAAGTCTGAAGACCTGGGGGGTGGGAGATGAGGATAAGGGGGATCAAATATATAATGATGGAAGGAGAACTGACTCTGGGTGGTGAACACACAATGGGATTTATAGATGCTGTATTACAGAATTGTACACCTGAAATCTATGTAATTTTACTAACAATTGTCACCCCAATAAATTTAAAAAAGGTTACACGGCAGAAAACCCAATTAAAAAAAGAAGTCTGAAGACCAACTAGTAGTCTATCTAGGTGATAAAAGCAGTCTTACTAATTTGAGGAAAAAGAAAGCTAACTTACTTTCTTACAAATGTCAAAACTGGATAAAACATCCTCTTTGGTCAATAGAAATCTGTGGTCTATGTTTTGTTTTCTTCCTCCTGAAAAACATATAAATTACCTAATTGTTAAAGAGATAACTAGAACCACCCAGTGACGGTCCATCATACAGGCATTTAACTTGTACACATTCAACTCTATGTGCTCATAAAACTCAAAGAGAATGTGAATCTTCTAAATAGTGCTGGAGACAGCCCACTACTTCCCTTCCTTCAGTCGGTCTCACATTCTACAAGGGTCTCACTGTGATAAACCTGAGTTCAGTGTTTAAAGGTAAATGCAAACCAACTAGAGTCATCTGGCCCAATGCTGGTAGGAAAACTGGTTCAAAAGCATTCTTCATGATCTACCAATAAAACATCAAACCATATGCCTCTGTTTCAGACGGTAGAGTTGCCCTTCCCCAATTTAGTGGCCATGAATGTAGATGTGTGTGTGAAGAAATGCAGGAAATTATGAATTGTTGAATAAATTATTTAAATGAAAATCAATATGGTGATTGGTGTTTGATCCAATTCCTCTCACCTAACGTTTTGCTTTATAAAAAAATATCCTTTGGTTTGGTGTTTTATTTGTGGATCAAAGAAGATGCTTTCAAAACCGTGTTGTTCTCAAACTACCTCTACCCAAATCACCTAGGAGATGCGCTAGCAGTTCCCTGGACTCCCACCTGGATTACCCCAGTTAGAACCTCTGGGGTGGGGCCACTGAATCTTGAATTTTACCAAATTTCCAAAGTGATTATTATGTCCTCTAATGTTTGAGAACAAGTTTAATAAAAAATACTAGACTTAATTATGGGAGCCTATGCTGTCCTAGAGATGGGATCAACTGTAAATTAATTGACTCAACATTGTTGAGTGCCTACCCTGTGCTAGAGACCCTACTAGGTGTTCGAGAGGAACAGATGAATAAAACAGTCACTGCACTCACAGTCTAAGTAGCTCACAGTCTACTTAGGGAATCATTTACCCTACTTTTCTGATGAAGAGCTCCACTCATGGTGCACAGTACATGGTTAGGTAAAGCTGAAATGCCCACCAAGTCTGTCTGGCCTGAATTCTTAGATTCTTAGTACCCTACAGTAGATTTTAAAATATATTTCCCAAGGAGTGCCAGGATTTTACATTTCTAGATTTTTTCCAATGTGCTCAATGCTGCTGTGGAATGGGAGTAAATCATTTATGAAATTCATGAAGTTGAAGTGTTTTTCATCACTGCATGCTTACTCACCCAGAAAAAGCATTACTTTTTAAAACACAATATATTGTTGTATATGGTTATCAGAATCAAAGCATTTAAGGGGGGAAAAAGGAGTACTCTAATAGCCCATTCTTAAAGAAAAACAAAAACTGGGTGAACAAGGACCAACGACCAAATAGTACAAGAAAATTGGTTAGGTGTATTCCAAATCTGAACAATTGGGTTAGTGGTGAGAAAAGTTCAAAATCTTCCTTAAAATATATCACAATAGATGAGAGAATAAACCTACTATGCTGGTCATTTTATTTATGAGAAAAAGCACTATCCTTTTTAAAAAGAAAGAGAATAGTTTAAAACAACTGTTTGAGAAGTAACAAATAGGTACAGACTTTATTATAAATGTATAATAAATATATTATAATAATATAATGATGGATATAATTATATTATCACCAGTAATTATTAACATAATTCATTAATTATAAATACAAGTGTCAGAAGTTTGAAAGACAGTGCTGTCCAGGTGCCAAACACAATGATTGATAGCTGGATTCCTTAAAGTGTCACAGTGCTGGTAGCTTTGTAGCATAAGGCAAACCAAGATATCACACGTACTTGCACAAAGTGTAAGACTTCTAACTAGTTATTACACATTTGATAAAGAGGACAGTGAGATGCCTTCTCCTAGTTTGGTTCCTATGGATGTCCACATGGGAGGGAATGTACAAAATTAGAGAGCCCAGCATTTTTCACTAACTCCACACTACTACCCTGGTCTAAGCCACTGGGACTGCTCACCTGGATTCCTGCAATAGCCTTCTACCTGCCCTCCTTCCCTTACAGAATATTCTCAACACGGGATCAGAGTGCTCCTTTGAGAATTATTGGAAAAGTAATTGAAAAAGTATCCCATGTAGTAGACCTAAAAGACACAGAGATGGAAAATTGGAGAGAAAAGATAAGAAAATTAGAAGAACGGTCTAAAAACTCAAACATTTGACTAATTGGAGTTTCCAGAAAGAGAAAATTAGAAAATGGCAGGAAATCATAAAAGAAATAATGCAGGAAAATGCCCTCAAACTGAAGGACCTGGGCCTTCAGATTCACAGGGCCTAGGACAAAGCAGCCACTGTGAAATGGGTCACATGCGAAGGTCAACAGGTAGCATGGCATTCACATTCTCAACAGCAACATGGTAAGCTAGAAGAGCTGGTACAGTGTCACGCGCAAGAGCATAAATTGTTGGCAAAAAGTTCAGGTCGTCTAACTTTTTCACGCAGCCTTTTCAGCACTTCCAAATAGTAAACTTAGTTAACTGTTTGTCCAGATGGTACAAATTCATAATGATTGATCCCTCTGGTATCAAAAAAGGTGAGCAACATCGTTGCAATAAGTTTGAGAACTTAATTGTTAGACCACGTAGAGGTAAATACAGCAATAGTAGTGTTTATAGTTACCTGTTGGTAGACTGATAAGCATTCCCACAAATAATGTTACCAAGGTTCCAAGAGCACTGAAGTACAGATAGGAAATAGAATACCAATTATCCATCAGTGGAGTCCTAAGAGAGAGCAGAAGCAGAACCATAAGATTTCATATAATGCTACTAGCAACTTAGAGTATGTGTCAATAATCCTCGCGGCAGTGTCAAAATACAATACTTAATAATGTTTTAAATGGCATAATTTGCTATCCTAATTTTATCTTATTGGATCAGGTCAAGGTCTTAACCTTTACCATACACTATAATACTAAATATCCACGTGTATTCCTTTAAGTCTGCTTTATGTGCCATGCACGGTTCTTATCATTGGAAAGTCTACCATAAACAAAGTAGATAAGACTCCTTCCCTCATAAAGTTTACATTCTAATGGGGAAAGAAATACAATAAACAAGTAAACTAATAAATATAATAATTTCCACTGATGGAAAGTGCTATACGGAAAATAAAGCAAGGTAGTGTGTCATTAACAGGCTGGAAAGAAGGAACTACACTCTAATGCAGAGTCAGGGACAGCCTGTCTAAAGAAGGGACATTTACCTGAGATCTGAATAACAAAAAGTTCTTATCAAAGCGTCCTAGAGAGAAGTAAACAACAGCTGACCAAAGCACAGTGCACAAGTACTGGGAACTTAAAAAATAAAAACTGAATCTGGGTCATTGACACCCAGAAGCTAAGCTTCTGGTATCTTACTTCATCTTCAGCTGTGTTGTTCCCTCCTCTTGTACACTAGCGATACTGACCTACGACATTGAATTACGTATGGTTTCCCAAGGTGCCATCTGGCTTTGGGCCTTCAGGCCTTTGCATACGTTGCTTTTCCATTTTGCAATCTACATTCCTGCTTCCTTTTGTCCCTCTGCCCAACCTTGATCACCTGATGAACTCCTGCTCATGTAATACTCCTCTAAGAAGGTTTCCTTGACTCCACCCAGGAATAGTTAGGCTCTTCCTCCTCCTGGCTCCCAGGATGGCCTATGAATACCACTTATCACAAAAAATTGTTTATTTTCTTGTCCAACTTTCCTCCTGGTCATTTTCTGTGACAAGAATGATTTTCCAGACCTTCTCTCTCTAGCCAACCTCTGCATTCTTCAAGTAATACTACATCTCTCTTGTTAACCTGCACTCCAAGTTTGTTTATATTCATTCTATTAACAATTATGTATCAAGTATTTATTAGCTATTTACCATGTGCTAGTTATTATACTTATCGTGTTTATTGAGTTAATTGTTTTGTGTATATTGACACATTCTCTCCAGCTAAATTATAATTTTCTATAAGGCAGGAACCACAGAGAATGGGAGGGGAAGACTTTCCATGGGTATTGTATAAACGGCCAGCCCAGGACTGAGTACGTAATTCATGCTCAAAAGTTCTTGTTTATTAGCTATTTTATAAATAAGCTAACATATAAAAGTGATTATTATGGTACCAGGCACACAGTAAACCTCAGCTAATCTATTTGCTTCAGGAATCCAAATAACTATTCTGTCTTAGATTCTTAAATTAAAAGAGACATTTACATAATCAGGACAAATGCTGAGTAAAACTGTGAAACAAGCACATCCTGAAAGTCCTCCCATTTGCTCTTCCATTAATCTTTTCTCCCCTTCTGACTCTCCCTAATGACTTCCTGACATCCCCATTAGTGCTTTCATGCTTGTCCAGACTGCTCCCTGCATTTCCTAACCCCTCTCCCCATAGCAGCGCACCTAGTCAAACCTCCCCCAAATATGCTCCAGGTCTGGAATGACTTTTCTCTCTCCCCATACAGAGTTTACCAGCCTTGAATGCCCACCAGCAAGCATTCTCATAGCTGAAATCCCTCCAGGACATAAACAACTAATAATAATTGTCATATTTCTTCTCTCAGGAGTGTGTCCATTTTAAGAGGGAGGTACTATGTCTTGACCCAAAGGGAATGATTCTTTAATGGTTTCCTTCTAGGCAAGCTGGAACCGGGGCAATACTTTGGGGACAGTGGTCTTATTTTGCATTCCTTGGACATAACTGTGGCATTTATGCTTTAAGGCCAGACATTTATACAGTTGACTCTCGAACAACATGAGGGTTGGGGCGCCAACCCCACCCCCCGCACAGTAGAAAATCGGCATATAACTTTTGATTCCCCCAAAACTTAACTACTAATAGCCTACTGTCGACCGAAGCCTTAACAATAACATAAACAATTGATTAACACATATTTTGTATGTTACATATATTATATACTGTATCTTACAATAAAGTAAACTAGAGAAAAGAAGATGTTATTAAGAAAATCAAAGGAAAAGAAACTATATTTACAGTACTGTACATATTCATTGAAAAAAATCCACATATGAGTGGACCCACACAGTTCAAACTAGAGTTGTTCAAGGGTCAACGTTATACCCACTAAAGAAAGCCTTGCCCTTACTCCACTATACAATTAAACGCTCATCTACCAACAGGTGTTTATCGTTTCATGAAATCAGACATCAGTATCGAAAAGCTCCAAAGTGTACCACTGCATACCGAAAACTCTAGCAGAAGGATCACAGGTGCAACTCATCGCTTGTTCTCTAAAGATTTGGAATCTTCAAAACTAAACAAATAGAAATTTCCAACATATTTAGATAATTGCAGCTTTTAGTCAGTAAGGCTATACAAGCAATGTTTCTTTTATAACGGAGCTTTTCATTGTGTTAGGTTGGTGCAGAAGTCATTGCGTTTTAAAAGGTTAAAAATAATTGCAAAAACCGCAATTACTTTTGCACCACCCTAATCAAAGTTTTTGAGTTGATAAAGACAAGTTTTCATTCAACTAGGACTGGTGGTTGGTAGCATTTACCCATAATGGAATTTTGTTGTTGTTGTTACTATTGAAGTCTTCCCTGGATCTGTAGGTGAGGCAGAAGTTTCTATTGAAGTTAAGAAAATATGCCATTTTTTGCTATTTCTAAACCAAATATTATAGCCAGAAAGCCACATGGACTCTGCTCATTTCAGAATTAGGTAAAAATCACAGGGCTGCAGGCAAGACAAAAGTTAACTAGGGTTCTCTACCTGTCATATATATATATATATATATATATATATATATATATATATATATATATATGTATATATTATATATATACATATATATGTGTATATATATATATCCACACACACATATATATATATATATGTGTGTATATATATATATACATATATATATACACACACACATATATATTTAAATATGACATCATAAAGCTTAATTCAATACCTTTCAGCACTGGTAGAAAACGGCACTTCTGTGGTTGACATCCAATCTGTCTCATTGTGTGTGGCATTACAGCCGTAGGTTTCAAGGCTTAGTGGCATACTTCTCTCAGGAAGCAGAGGATAAATTTGAGCTCCAATTCCAACCCAGAAAGAAATGACAAATCCAGCCAGCACACCAGTAAGCGCTCCCTGCAAAACAAGAGTGCTTTTAAAAAGAACATAACACAGCTTGCTTTGAGATGGAAATTAACATTAGAAGGTCAAAATCAACTTGGTCTAAGCCAAATTTATCAGCTTCCCTCCTAAAACTATTGCCCTTCGAAAGACCCGAGCCTCTGGTCAAGGGCATCATGGACCCCTGCTCCCTCAGCCCAGAGCCATGGGGACACTGTAACCCCATCCCCTTTTTCATATCCCTATCTAGCCAATCACCAATTCCTGTCCATCTTTCTTTTCACATGTCTCATACTTCCATCCCTTCTCCTGTTTGATGGCCAGCCCTCTCTTCTGGCCTCGTCATATCTTCGCACTCAAATAACTATAATGCTCCTGTAGTTGACTCCAGACCAATTGTTCCCTCTATTTGTATTTAATCTGTGAAGAGATGGCATGTCATATGAGCAACAGACTACGAAGAAGAAAGCACACACAGAGTGTATTCCTATACTTAACAACGTACATGACTGTAATTGTGCTGCAGGGTAATTAGGGGGGAAATAGCAAGCAGTTTCACAAGTGATAGCAACAATGCATACAACCAAACCAAATATTTCTAAAGATAAATGGAGACGTCCTCTCTGAAGATATTTGGTTTCCCAATCTGTGGAAGACTTACTTGGGTCCTCTGCTTGTGCTTTTTACCAATGAGTCAGGTGTTCTGCCAGCCCTTGCATGATATAAGCCCTAATTCCAAATGATGAGGACAAAAGCAAACCAAAATACAAAATGGAGCTGGGAAGCCCCTTCCTCTGTGGTGGAATTTCCCCCCTTTCTCTAAGAATAATAATCAGATACGGGAGCCTGTGCCTTGGGCTCCACATAGAGAGGAGGGGGAGAATATCGGCAGTGAGGGGGACACATGAGCAAAACCATGGAGTAGAAACAAACAAACAAACAAACAAACAAACAGTGTGTTGGTGGTAGAACGAGAAGGCTAATGACCAGATCAGAGGATTTATATTGGGAACAAAGACTGTGAGCTCTTTCCTTAAGCTGTGAGCCCCTGAAAGCAGAATTAGGTTTCTTTATTTTTGAGGCCCCAGCACTTAGCATTGCGCTGGGCATATTGTAAGCACACAATAAATACTTTTGAACACTATGAGGTTGAAATAATAGGGTGACCAGCTGTTGACAGGGCAGATTTGCTTAGTCTTAGCACTGTACATGACTTGGTCAAGGGTACATAAAATTACAAAACCCATGAAGGCAGAAATATTCAGTGCTCTCTACTCCCAGGATAGTTCTAGGCCCATGGGTATTCACTGAACAAATGAATGATTGAATGTGAGGGAGGGAAGGAAGGAGGAAAGAGGGAGGATAAGAAGCAAAGGAAGGAAAGGATGGACGGAGAGAAAGAAGGAGGGAGAGAGGGAAGGAAAGAGGGAAGGAGAGAGTGAGAAAAGGAGGAAGTCCTCTCCAAGGTAAGGGTAGATATTCCTCTAGTGAAAAATGTGGATGCAGTAAAAAGAGGTACTTCCCCCTTTTATAAAACTAGTAATCTTACTTCCCTGAAAAAGTGCATGTTGGACCTAGTCATCTACAGTTTTTCTGGAGGCAACTCATGGTGGAAATAAATGTCAAAAACCAAAAGTCAGTCTTTTTAAAATTTTTCATGAACTCAACAAATCACTATGCATTTCATAATACAAAGAGTCTAATCAAAGCTTTAACATTCTGAGGTAGGCACAAACCACTCTCTCATTATAATTAATTTCTACCAAACTAGCTTTTTGTATGATACTTCATTGAGAATTATTATTATTTTTTAATGTTTATTGGGGTGACAATTGTTAGTAACGTTACATAGATTTCAGGTGTACAATTCCGTAATACATCATCTATCTATCACACTGTGTGTTTACCACCCAAAGTCAGTTCTCTTTCCATCACCATATATTTGATCCTTTTAACCCTTATTAATAATAATAATGACATAAAGTCTGTATTAGTATCTGCCTTACTAATTCTTAATGCATTATGAGGAAAATGGAATTCTACATGTAAAGTCATAGTTCTATGGTTATTCTACATTTGTCGGAAACAACCATATACATTAGCAGTTTTTCCTAAACTTCATCATATGGCAGGACTGAACCAGTGGACTTTCTTCTGACTTTCAGAAAAATAATTTCAATTTCATTTATTCCAAACAAAGTTTAGTTCTTTGAAGTACAGATATATCTTTGTAGAAGAACAGAGATATGTCCTCTTTTGGATACTATTCCCAATTATGATCACCCCTTTAGGGCTAGAACCATGTTGTTGGAGATACAGCTTTAAATATGAAGAATAGAAACTTTCTGGCCAAAGTGGTGAGAGCTTATTGCTACGCTTTGCTGTATTCTGGATATTCACAGGTATCCTCAGTTCTATTGCCCTTAAATATCTCAAATATGAGGCTGGCAATCTCCTTTTTTAAATGCTAATGATTAATTTTCAAGAAGGGCACAAAGATAAATGCATAAGAAATGTTGCCCTTTAGCTACATTGTGAATATTTGCAATTGCACTATATTGTTCCGACAGATTCCATTTAGCTTCATACCTGCAGGGTCCCAGTGCACAGTACTTCATTGTATACCCCAGCCAAGTCAATATGAGTAATTTAAGTCATTGAGACAAGTCACTAATGACAGATATCATAGGAACTACATCTTTACAAGTGAGAAAAAAAATGGTAGAGCTGCTAACTGTATTTGAGAAAGCAAGCTTTATACATATTCACTCTTGGTACTTACAATTGAGTTGGCGAAGGGAACCAAAATACCCAAAGTGAACAAGCCCAGAAGTGGTCCACCGACCATGCCAAATATGCTGAGGGCCGCCTATGAAAATGATAAAAAGTCAGCAATTAGGAATGTCGAATCCAAAGTTAAAGTGTTTCCAATTAATTTCATTAGGATGAGGATTTAACGTCTCTAGCCTTCTCCTGAAAAACATGGCAGTCTTGTCACTGGTGAAGAGATCGTTAGAACTTGGAAGCTTTTGCTTCTTAGTCTCAAGTATCTATATGTTCTTTCAGAGACCCTTAAGAAGGGCAGTAAAATGTAAGGAAGGTGGAACATCAAGAGACAATGAGAGCATCTATATGAATGCTTAAGTCAAGAGTGATTACCACTCTTTCGGGCCTTGTTCTCGCAGAAGTGAATAATCAATCACATCATTCTTTTGTGCTTCGATAGTCTCAACACCTCCTCCTCTGCAGGTACTTCCTCCACTGAAGTCTTGAACCCCTCTCCATCATCCATGAGGCTTGGAATCAACTTCTTCCAAACTCCTGTTAATGTTGATATGTTGACCTCTTCCCAGGAATCACAAATGTTTTTAACGGCATAAAGAATGGTGAATCCTTTCCAGAAGGTTTTCCATTTACTTTGCTCAGATCCACCCAAGAAATCACTGTGTATGGTATTTATCACCTTACAAAATGTATTTCTTCAATAGTAAGATTAGAAAGTCAAAATTACTCCTTGATTAATGGGCTGTAGAATGAATGTTGTATTGGCAGGCAGGAAAACATTAATCTTGTAAATCTCCATCAGAGGTCTGGGGTGACCAGGTGCATTGTCAGCAGTAGTAATATTTTGAAAGGGATCTCTTTCTCTGAGCAGTGGTCTCATCTCAACAGTGGGATTAAAATATTCAGTAAATCATGTTGTAAACGTATGTGCTGTCATCCAGGCTTTGCTGCTCCATGTATATAGCACAGGCAGAGTAGATTTCGCATAATTCTTAAGACCCTTAGGATTTGGGGAATAGTAAATGAGTATTAGCTTCAACTTAGTCACCAGCTACATTTTCCTCTAACAAGAGAGCCAGCCTGTCCTTGGAAGCTTTGAAGCCAGGCTCTGACTTCTCCTCTAGCTATCTATCATTTCTATTATATTGTCATCTTTTTCCAATATAAGGCTGTTTCAGCTACACTAAGAATCCGTTGTTTAGTGTAGCCACCTTCAATATTTAGCTAGATCTTCTGGAAAACTTGCTGTACTTGGTGCTTCTCATAACTTTCATGCTTTGGAGAAGGCTCTTTCCTTAAGCCTCATAAACTAACCTCTGCTAGTTTCAAACTTTTTTCTACAGCTTCCTCACCTCTCTCAGCCTTCATAAAAGTGAAGAGAGTTAGGGCCTTTCTATGGATTAGGCTTTGACTTAAGGAATGTTGTGGCTGGTTTGATTTTTCTCCAGACCACTGAAAATCTTCTCTATATCAGCATATCATGTGTTCAGTGGAGTAGCACTTTTAATTATCTTCGAGAATTTTTCCTGTCCATTCACAACTAGCTAACTGGTGTAAGAGGCCCAGTTTTCAGCTTATCTTGGCGTTCCATATGCCTTCCTCACTAAAATTAATAATATCTAGGTTTTGATTTAAAGTTAGAGATGTGCAACTCTTCCTTTCACTTGAACACTTAGAGAACACTGTAGTGTCATTAAGAGGCCTAATTTCAATATTGTTGTGTCTCAGGGAATAGGGCAGCCTGAGTAGAGGGAAAAAGATGAAGGAGCAACTGGTCAGTGGAACAGTCAGAACACACGCTTTTATTGATTACGTTTGCCATATTACATAGGCACAATTTGTGGCACCCCAAAACAAAATAGTAACATCAACAATCACTAATCACAGATCACCATAACAAATATAATAATGGAAAAGTTTTAAATATTGCAAGAATTACCAAAATGTGACACAGAGACATGAAATGAGCAAATGCTGTTGGAAAAAATGGTGCAGATAGACTTGCTTGAATTCAAATCATACAAAATGTATGTTTTCTGACCACATTGAAATGAAACACTGAAATGAAACGGAATCAATAGCAGAAAGATAACACAAAAATCTCCAAACACTTGGAAACTAAATAACATACTTTTAAATAAGCCATCGGTCAAAATGACATCTCAAAGAAAACTTAAATACATATTAAAAAGAAAATACAAAAAGCTGTGGAACACATCTAAACTACTGCTGAGAGTAACTTTTTAGCAATAAGTATACACATTATAAAAAAGGAAAACTCTCAAATAAGGAAAACTCTCAAATCAGTAATCTAAGGTTCTAGTTCAAGCAGAGCAAAATAAACCCAAGGCAATCGGAAGAATATAAGAATTCAGTCTTCCTGAATTCAAGACTTATTATAAAACTATGGTAATCAAGACTATGGTATTACCAAAGGATAGACACATAGATCAATGGAGTAGAATATAGAATCCAGAAATAGTCCACATAAATATGCCCAAATGATTTTTGACAAAAGGTCCAAAGGCAATTCAATGGAAGAAAGATAGCCTTTTCAACAAGTGGTACTGGAACAATCGGACATCCATGAGGGAGAGGAGGGAAGAATGTCAACCTAAGTCTCACACTTTGCACAAAAATTAACTCTAAATGGATCACAGACATAATTATAAAATGTAAAACTCTGAAACTTTTAGAAAAGAAACATAAGAGAAAATCTTCAAGAGCTGGGACAAGGCAAAGAGTTCTTAGACTTGACATCAAAAGCATGATCCATAAGAAAACAACTTAATAAATTGGATTTATTCAAAATAAAAATAACTTTTGCTCTGTAAAAGACCCTGTCAAGAGGGTGAAAAGATAAGCTACAAAGTGAAAAAAATATTTGTAAACCACATGTCTGACAAAGAGCTCTTATCTAGAACATATAAAAAACACTCAAAACTCAACAGTAAAAATAACAAACAATTCAATGAGAACATGAGCAAAAGATAAGAGATATTTTATGAAAGAAGATATACAGTTGGTAAATGACTGGAAAAAAATGTTTAACGTAATCAGCCATTAGGGAAATGCAAATTAATACCACAATGAGATATCACTACACACCTATCTGAATGGCCAAAATAAAAACTAGAGATATTACTAAATGCTGGAAAGGATATTAAGAAACTGGACCATTCATACATGATAATGGAATAAAAATGGTGCAGTCACTCTGGAAAATAGTTTGTCAGTTTTCTTTAAAAGTAAACATGCAACCGCCACTCAGCAATTGACTCTTGGGCATTTATTCTGGAGAAATGAAGACTTAAGTTCACACACAAACCCATACATGAATGCTTACGGTAGATTTATTCATAGTAGCACAAAACTGGAAGCAACCCAAAAGTCCCTTCAACAAGTGAGTGGTTAAAAAAACTGTAGCACATCCATACCAAAGAATACTATGCAACAATAAAGAGGAACCAACTGTCAATACACACAACCTGGATGAATTACAGAGAATTATGCCGAGTGAAAAAAGCCAATCTCAAAAAGTTATGTGCTATATGATTCCAGTTATATAACATTCTTGACATGACAAAATTATAGAACTGGAGAACAAATTAGTGATTGCCATAGGTTAAGGAGGAAGTCGGGGCAGGAGAGAAGTGGCTGTGGCTATAAAAGGGTGATATGAGGGATTCTTGTGGTGATGGAAATATTCCATCTCTGGTCAATATCCTGGTTGCGATAGTGTACTATTATTTTGTGAGATGTTATTGAGGGAAACCAGGTGACGAGTGTATGAGATCTCTGTGTTACTATTTCTTATAATTGCATGTAAATTTACAGTTATCTCAAAATAGAAAGTTAAAGCAAAGTTTTAAGAATTTAGTCCTCTGTTCCTTGCTATATCTATGCGTAGATATATATAAAGAGAAGTCTGGAAAGACGGTCACATCAACATTAAAAATAAAAAGAATTTAGTGATTAGGACTCAAAGTTTTGAGGGTCAACTCTTACCTGTAACAAAGCTCCCATTAGCGATGCCAGTGCAGCCATTCCAATACACAGGACTCCAAACAGCACACCTATATGGGTGACATAGAAGACAGTGTAAAGTCTAGATTCAGAGGATTTGAATTCTCAATAGAATAAGCTACCACACCTTTGATTCAAAGTGAGTAACGTGACTCTGGTAAAGAATGACCACGTACATTAGAGCCAGCAAAATAGGAGGGGGAGGGGTGTTTTCCTACAGGATCAGCAATGTGTAAAGAGGTAAGAAAACACTGATGTTGTGTCCAAGGATTAATTACAACATCAGGTTATATAACAATCCCTAGAATTAACTATAAGGATTTTGATGCGAAGAACTATTGTTATTCATCTAATCCTCCATCAACATTTTTTTATAGAGAAAGGCTCAGGTCTCTGTTTTCTGTTTGGGAAAAATAGGACACAATTCAGCTTTGCTCTGCACAACATTGGTGAGGGAGGAGATAATAAACATTGGAAATTAGAGTCTTCTGACTGTAAGTGTTCATTTCTCCTGGAAAGTGTCAATCCCCACCAGGATATGGTCTCGGACCATTAGCCCTCTCATAATCTCCTTCAACAGACCCAACCCTTTCCTGTTAAACTAGGAAAGAAAGGCAGCTTCAAGACGAGTGCTTCTACTAAATTGTTTCCCCCAAATTTGTTTATAGAAATTCCCAAGCCACCACTGGTGGTCGGATTATGGGACTTTTTTATTTTAAGCTTTTTGGTCTTTTGGCTTTCAGTATTTTCCAGATTTTCCCCAAGTGCATGTTTTATTGTTCAAGTGATAGGAAAACTCCCCCTGACACACTCCAATTTTATTTTTAACAGCTTCCATTCAGCAAAAATCACGTCATTCAATAAAATTAGTGCATTCATTAGATTAGTATGTTATTCCTATATTACTTACACTAACCCTCACATTTTTGTTAAGTATATTAAATAAATAATCTTATTGCATCTAAATGGAAAATCTTACATTAATTTTTTGCAGAGTTCTTATTGCAATTATTTTTTATGCCTCTGAATCCTAAAGTAAATAATATTTCCAACATATTTAATTTGATTCTTCTCCATTTGATAGCTCATGAACTGTCTTCATAGTGGATTCTGATATTCAAAGTCATTGGAAACACAGTCAAATCATCTGCTGTGTTCTTCTCTGTGATATCCTTACTGTAAATATCTTAAGATAATAATTTAATATAAATCTTTCTATTAATCATCATCAGCATCATTCTTTGAGCACCAGCTACTCAAAGGCATTAATACTGGAGGACTCTTGTTTTATATGCATTATCTCTAAACCACATAATATCCCTGCAAGGTGAATTATTTTTTTTCCTATTTTCCATATAAAGAATCAGAGGCTCAAATGGGTTGTTTGCTCAAGCCTAACAGTGAGTATACTGATGAAGCAAGATTGGGTTTAACTGGTTTCAAAAGCTTCTATTCATTCCACTAAACCACCCCCTTTCAATAATCTTGCAATGAGCCAGTCTAAATACTCTTCAGGAAGTATTGTATCATTCTTAAATTATGCTCCAGGATTAAAACTGGGTACATGATAAAATGATGCAATGCTGCTTAAATTTAGGGGACAATGAAGAATACGGGAATAAATTAAGTACTTATTCCAGGCGATAGTCATGACAATTACATACAGAATTATGGCTCAAAACAGAGTACCTTTACAATTTCTTTGAAAGTCTATGAGTGGTACTCTGCTGAGGTTTAGAACCGTTAGCCCTCTCATAAAGTTCTGTTGGTCGTTCATTCCAAAACATGTATACCCAAGATGTCAAAATAAAGAAGGAAGTACACTAGGCAGATTTCTTTGAGACAGATATTACATTTGGGACACCTGGGAACTAGAGGCCTTTAAACCTTTCATTCAAGCTGATATTTAACCCCTAATAACGTTCTATAATCTAAGAATAGAAGTTGAGCTTTCCTTGCACAATTTTATAGACCATCTCCAGGACAGCGTACGTGTGCAGACAAAACAACCAATCAAGTCAGGTCAAAAATCATGATGCTCTGTTTCTTTATCTTCAGTTCATAACACATCGACTATTACCTTAAACTGACAGCTAGCTCCTTCTCAGGTAATACAGAAAAAGTGTGGCTCTTGGTTCCAAACTAAAGATATTTCTTAAAATTGAGGTCTAAAGTTGAAAAGGATTGAATTTTTTTCTGTGGTTAAGAATTTTAACAGATTTGGGTTAGGAAGAAGGCAGGAAAGGAAAACTAAGTAAGACTCCTAGAAATTGTTCTTTGTGGTCCCTAACAATTAGCTGTTTGATGTGTCTCCCAGATCTTGATGGCAAAGTCACAGGCACACACATGTATATATATTTACACTCAGAGGTTCTTCCTCTGTGTCTTCCATGGAAAAGAATTGCTGGTATATCTAAAAATCATCTCCCAGAGCTAAGATGAAATTATGAAAATGGCAACTTACTCAGTCCTTGGGAAATCCAAGAGAGAGACCTTTCTGAAAGAGATTTGAAGTGAGGTTTGACTAGATCTTCCAGAGTTACCGCTGCTAAGGCATTAATACTGGAGGACACTGTGCTGTAAGAGAAAGTAAAATTTTTGTTATAATATTTTAATTTTAATCATACTTTAAGTGGGAAGGAAAAAGGGAAAAACAAATTGTTAATTCTGAAATATAACCAGATTTCTACTATATTATTTTTAGTGATCTTCCGGGAAATTCTTATCCAAGTATGATTCAGGTAACATCCATAGGCTTAATAAAGAAAAAGGATAACTTAACGTTGCTTCCATTTTGCAAGTACTACTCAGTGTCTATGGAAAAAATCTACACAGATTATGCAGAATTTTTAAAAAATATTTTATTACTTTCATGTGTACAAAATACTGTAATAGTTAGGCATTTATCATTTGTAGCCCTCACAAAGTGATAACCTCCTTCCCCCCATCCACTACCCCTCTGACATTGCACACAGCCATTACATTTCCACTGTCTCTATTCCTTATGCTGTACTCCGCTTCTTGTGACCATATATATGTACATATATATAAAGTTATAGTTGACATTCATTATTATTCAGCTTCAGTATTATGCAGTATTATTATATAATGATTTCAAAACATATTTTTCTTCATGCATAGAGAAGATTGCCATGAGTCCTCACTAACATATACCATAAATATTAGTAATATTAATTTCCTGGTTCCTCACTATCATATGCTGCACATGTTAAGAATTCTGTGGAGCAAATACAGAAAACTGCAATGAATAAGTTCAAACACAAAACAAGATTCTTTGGTCAGTGTATATTATTCAGCATGTAAATAGGAGATTTTAATTCTAATTTTCCATTTGACGTGCTTTAGCCACGTGTATATTTAAAACCAAGACTATGAGCACCTGTTTTTGATCCTCAGTGAATGCTACCATCAACTGATTATCATAATTGTGACTCTACAGGGTAGGTGACAGTTTATTAAATAGTAGGGACCAAGTTAAAAGTGGGATAACAGACTGCTAACCCACAGAGACAAGAGTTAGACCGACAGGGAGGATATCCGAGTAGGTTGCCTCTTTTGGAGCCTCTGTGCCCCATGTCTAGAATTCAGCTTTATCCCCCCAAATATCCAATAACAAAAGAAAGATCTCAACAGGGAAACCATGTGTTATTAGGATCAGAGTACATACCTTAATGTTCCACTGTAAGCACAGGCCACAAAAAGTCCAGGAAGTCCAGGATAATCTTGCAGAATGTCCAGTACCAAATACGGCAAGAGCTAAAAAATTCCAAAATTTACTCCTGAGTGCTATTTGCTATCAAATAAAATTTATTAATGCCTCATGTACCTTGTGTTCCGCAAGAAAGGTAGCTATTCCACATAACTGAAACTTCTAAATATCTAAAATTAAACTCTTTGTTTTTAACTGCTGGGACTTAAAGAATAACACAGTAGTTAGGTTTGCCGCCTCTGGATTCAGACAGATGTGGCTTTTGTTACTTAATTTCTCTAGCCTCAGTTTTCTCATCTGTAGAGTAGGGGCAATAATACTAACCTCATAGAGTTGCTATAGAATTTGAATTAGAGAATCTCTATAAAGCTCTTAGTATGGGACATGGAATATAGTATTTTAAATGCTTGATAAAAAGGTAGTTATTCTCATTCTTTGAAATAACAAATCCATTTAAAGGGAACATTTTACACATCTGTGTGCTTAAGTGAGCAACATTCACTTAATTTAACTTTACTTGATGACTCAAAGATGTCCTTGTGAACTTTAATCACTGCCCGGGACTGAAAATGTCATTATAGCTGCATGAGACAGACTGACAAGTGGAAAGTAACCTCGTTAAATTCCTGAAATGTGCTTCTTTTCACAAAGTTCCTCATATCAACTTGCTGTTTAATAAGTTACTTTTTAAAACTTAAATATTATATAAGGATGGGAAGGTATATGATTTCAGCACCATGTTACATGGCAGTCCTTCAGCAAGTTTGATTTTTCAATCAAAAGGGTCCTAAGTGGATAGTTTTCCAGAAAAATGTCCTCTCATTTGCAATGAAAGATTACTGATTCCTTCTCCCATAGGGGAGTGTAGAAGACAGGCTCCACCTTAACAGCCTCTTTGATTTCATTTAACAATGGTTTGGCAATGGAACATGGCAGAACATCATCCTTTGTTGCAGGGGTCTGTGTTGAATTGTTTGAGCAATGCTTCCTCCTTGTTCTCCAAAGCTTACTAACTATTCACAGAAAAAGAGACTAGCACTTCTCTCTATACAAGATTACGACCTCATTTTTCCAAGATATCTTAAAACTTTAACTTCACGAGGTATTCTATACATAAGCAAAAGTCAAGTTTCTATTGTCAGTACCATAACAAGATCTAAAATTCTCTAACCTATCATCAACTTTCTTAAAATCTTTGGTTTGATGTTTCATATTCTGAATAGTCTCCTCAGGAATAATAGGTAGTATCAACGAGGTAAGACTGATATAGAAAAAATAGTAGTAAAACTCCATCTAGGCACTGATCCTATTTCCTTGGCGTGAGCTCCAGCAGAGTGTAGCAGAAATATATCTTCGCATTCCTCAGGTAAAGATTTTGACCTCATCTTCAACTGACTCTGCCTTATTTGCACTGTATCCCCAGCGAAATATTAATTGAACTAACCCAATAACAAACAACACTGTACTGGAAACATCCTGTGAGGAGAAAACCTCTTTCTTTCTCAAAAAATTTAGTATACACTCTCTAAGTGATAGGTGCATGCATGCAAGAGACCCTTGAATGGTTTCTATGACAAGAAGTCTCAAGGTTAGGAAGTTGTAGAGATTTTTTTTTCCCCCTCAGGGTAAAGGGAAGATATATCAGAAACATTTTTTTAAATCCTTATTGTCTTCATGATACAAACTACAGATGATAAAGATTGACAAACATCACAAATAATCTTGACTAGGAGGAATATAACGGAAAAGTGCTTCCATGTTCAGTGTAACCACGATTCTTGGATTCTCTGAACAAATAGGAAGGATCTGTTTACCGAAAGGAGGGCATGTGTTAAGATAGGGTTGAGATATGTAGCTCAAGGGTGCTCTCTCATTTTCTAATCCCACAAAGTTGTAGTTTGGGGGGAATATGAGGTCTGACAATTAAGTTCACGAACTGGTTGCAATGATGTTGCTGACCTTTTCTAATATCAGAGGGATTATTCATTATGAATTTATACCAGCTGGACAAACAGTTAACCAAGTTTACTATTTGGAAGTGCTGAAAAGGCTGCGTGAAAAAGTTAGATGAAAATGACCTGAACTTTTTGCCAGCAATTCATGCCTCTTGCATCACAACAATGCACCAGCTCACAGGGCACTGTCTGTGAGGGAGTTTTCAGCCAGTAAATAAATAACTGTATTGGAACACCCTCCCTACTCACCTGATCTGGCCCCCAATGACTTCTTTCTTTACCCAAAGATAAAGGAAATATTGAAAGAAAGACATTTTGATGACACTCAGGACATCAAGGGTAATACGACGACAGTTCTGATGTCCATTCCAGAAAAAGAGTTCCAAAATTGCTTTGAAGGGTAGACTAGGCACTGGCATTGGGTGCACAGCTTCCCAAGGGGAGTACTTTGAAGGTGACCGTAGTGATACTCAGCAATGAGGCATGCCGCCTTTTTCTAGGATGAGTTCGCAAACTTAATTGTCAAGCGTTGTATGTAATGCATTTGCACCAACATAAAAGTCAGCCTTTCTTCATTCTAATAAATTGCTCTGGCTCTTAATTTACAAACGAGTCTTAGAAAATAATTTTGGGAAGAACTGAGAACAAGAACTCAGGCTTTGGAGTCTGGCAGTCCTGGGTTTGAATTCTAGCTATACTTTCTGAAGAAGGTACATGGCATAGAGGTTCAAAGTTACGATTCTGTTGGCAGGCTGCCTGGGTTTGAATTCTGGCTCCAGGTTTACTAGCTGATTACTTAACTTCTCTGTGTCTCAGTTTCATCATCTTTAAAAGGGAAATAATCATGCAACCTACCTCAGAGTGTAGCTGTGAGGATTAAAAGTTGAAATTTATACAAAACACTTATGATAGTGCCTGGCCCAATGGCAAATATCTGATGAGTGCTTGCAGTTATTCTTTCTTATTAGCTATGTGACCGGGGCAAGTTATGTAACCTCTATGAGATTCATTCATTTCCTCATCTATAAAATTAGAATTACAGGGTTGTGAGGACTAATACTGCAAAGCACTTGGCACAGAATCTCATCACATGGTATTCACTGAATGTTTACTTATTAGATCCATTTCTCTATCATTTAAAAACTGGAAGGTAAGGAGAATATAGTCAATGATATTGTGGTAAATTTGCACGGTGACAGATGATTATTAGAATTAGCGGGGCAATCACGTACTAAGGTACAAAAATGTCGAATCTCTACAATAATATACCTGAAACTAATAAAGCTAATGTTACATTGTGTACCAACTATACTTAAATTTTAAAAAAAATTAAATAAAAACTGGAAGGTAAACTGTAAATGAACAATCTAACAATACTGACAAAATATTCTTCAGTAACACGGTTTGTGTATAGTTTTGGTTTTCTTTTAAACTATGTTCGCAAACTTTTCTACTCCTAGCCTGGACTATTTCTTTTTAACACTTGGCTTGACATTTTCTCAGGTATTTGAATATGTTAATCTTGGGTACAGCAGTCTTCATTCCTGCTATATCTGCTAAAATAAAATTTTGCCAAATGCTTCATAAAAATGAAAGACGATTATATTGTACCTATTTACTGTTTCTCTACAAGAACATGAATATTCTTTCCTCCCAACTAATAAGCTTTCTGAATGTCATTCATGCACACGTAAGAAAGACATGGTACTGAACCTGGTCTGGTGCCGATACTTTCTTGGCTGTCCAAGGATCACAATCATGGTACCTAGAATATAGAGCGAGCCCAGAAAACACTGCGCAGACCAGGATTGTCCAGAGTCCCACAAGATTTATGTAGAGAGACCTAAAGAAGTGGGGGGAAAACAAAAACAAAAAACAGCCAATGGCAATTGTAATTCCCATCCCAACAATTAGGAAACTTATTATATAAACAGAAAAGGCTTTCATAATTAGATTCAATGAATGCATACTATCTTTTGTTTATCAAAAAGGCTATTTATTTTATCCTGGCCTAACCAGGCCATCATATACTTATGATGTCAATCAATAATGTGTTTGGAAATACTTAGACTAGGTGAGGTTTTCCCACTGAATGAATGTGTTCTCCTGGTCAGAGTTCCAGGTGCATTATTAGCTTTATAATGGTATCTAATTACACTACTTCAGGGCTTCTTGTCATAAAACAAAGATTTTTAATAGTCAACAGATCAGTAACTATACCTCATTTACCTTTTAAAAGTAATACTAAACTGCTAAACATAGTTATCATCTACATAGCAACTCATCAAACATGTTTGAATGTAGTTTGTAACGCCGTACATTAGGTATGAAAGGCAAACCTGTATTCCTTGGACAGTATCTTCCCAAACAGTCTTCATCATTGTAATACATGGTATGTGCTCCAGTAGAGTGCAAAAGTTTACGTAACAACACTGGAGTCAGACATAAGCATAAATCCTGGCTCCACCCACCATATGTGACCCTGGGAAAGTCCTTTAGTCTCTCGGTTTCTCAGTTTCTTCATTCACACCCAGAGAGAACAATGTCTACCTCACAGAGTTATAAGATGAAATGAAATGGCATATGTTATACAGCACAGTGCTTAACAGGTAATCAACACTTGTTGAATGGTAGTTATTGAGATTGTCAGTATTTATGCCATTGAATGCCATGTCTTGATAATCAGTGACAAATAAACATTGCTCTCACTCAGGGGGCCACATGTTTTTCCCCAGTGGTGCTATAGTAGACACTGTGATGAGCTGCCTTAGGATGAAGAGCGATATCACCCTCCAAGTCATGCTTCCTTCCCTGGAGCACCTCAGTCTAATGACTCATGGATTCAGATGTTTAAAGGCCCTCACCCTCATTCGGGATAAGTCTGAAGAATCATCTCAGCTTTAGAGCTCCCCTGAGGCCTGTGTTGAGACTGCATTACAGTCCAACTTCTTCCTCAAGCCAATCCTGCTTTCTTCCCTTCCTTTTCTTCTACAGATGGTGATTCCCTAGTAGACTCTGGCATGCTTACCTCCATCTCAAAGTCTGGTTTCGGGAGAACCCACACTATAAGAGCTGCCAAACAACAGACTGGTAGCCTTTTCCCTTGATTGGCTAAATTTACTCTATATTTTGTTATTGTCTAAAAATGGGATAAGTAACTATATCACACCTCCAAATCATCATAAAATATACCCAGACACTTTCCTACTCAGACGCCCCCCTCGCTTATATATGAGTTTAATACTTCACTACATTGTTTTATTTCACTTTAATGCCATTCAAATAGATCACTTATCAACATCTGATATTGTTCCCAGTCAATCAATGTCAGTAGGTCTTGACTTTTGAGCTGGGATTCATTCTTCTCATGGAGCCAGTGCTAGGAAGCCAGAGAAAATAGTTCCCCTGAACTCAGGGAGTCTGCCTTGTTAAGGTCCATGGGGCTATTCTGAAGGAAATTATTTCTTTTTAAGAAAGCTCTCATGCTCTTCTTTTAGTTATAAAATTGGCCTTCTTGAGCTTCATGTTCCCAATGAAACAGAAGAGCATGTGCACAATTACTTTGGGAAAGGCATCAGTTCCAGTACAGATTTAAAGTCCGGTGGATTGCTGGATATATAAATGACATTCTTTCAAAATTCCTCAGACTAGCACAACTCTTAAGCTCGCCTTTCAGGGTCTGCGTATCCAGTCAGTGTACTCATATTCGTATAGATCTTTCATTGTGGAATTTCCCAAAGACAGATAATGTCTAAAAAAGTTTATTCTCAGTATACCGAGTTCAGACATGTCACATAACAGTATTTTCATGTTCTCCTTTAAATAGAAACAGAATCGCCACTTCTTTTCCTGCTCCAACCACCCTGTTACTCGTAATCAATCTATGTAGTTTTTAAGCCCCTAAATGCGTGTGGGGACCCAGTTAGCCTTATCTATCAGCGTGCAGAGTGGTGATCACCAAGCTTATCTGAGGCCTTCTGAGAAAGAACCAGCCACTGTTGATATTCTTTTGCTCAAGCCAAGATGGGCTTGAGAATTCCCTGATTCCCTGACCATGTCATCCTTCCGACCTCTGTGCTTTGTCCAAATTACTCTGTCTGCCTGAAATGCTCTCCCACTCTTTTCCCCCTGCCCACATCTGATCATTCTTCAGGCTCTGCCTAGTTCACAGGAATCTCTCAACCAAGATTCACATCCCATGATTTGATTTGGAAAAAGTAATTCACACTTACTGGACCCCTACCACGTGTGTGTTGAACACAGTATTTTATAATACCTCCCGTGAGATGTATAATATTTCTTCTGCTCATTTCACAACTTTAGAAATTAAAGTTCAGCTAGACTAAGTAATTTGCCCAGGATCACTCAAATAGCAAGAATTAGAGCAGTGTTCTAAACCCATGACTGTGTTTGAAAATAAAATACACCAGCCCATCTGGCATTGTAATGCTCTGGAACATTTCCTCAATTGTTATATTTTTTCATGGAACTGTCATACCTCTCTAGTGTTACTTTGCTTTTCATATGCTTGCATATATTTTCCTAATTTGCTGCTCAGTTATTTCATAACAAGAGCCATATATTTATGATTTTCTTTCCCCATAATTCTTGATACAAACATGCATAATAAATGCCAGTGTATTTGATAAGATTTGTTTTACTTTATAATTCATATACATATTTTTAAATATCTGATTTAAAACATACAGTACAACTTTACTTGGTCCTTTTGTAAGTAAGTATATCATTTATCTCTTGGAAGTTCATTTAAAACAAAAGACTTAAAATTTGAGCAAAGCTTGACTTATGAAAGAGTGTCCATAAAAACAACTAATGGTTATTAATGATACATATAGTATAGTTTGGCTTACAGTTTTCCCTGGGCTCTGCTTTTGCAGGAAATAAATCTCTGCACTTGGGACTGGTTGATACCATATATGCTGGTCCACGTGAAGGTCCCTCCTATAACAATTGTCCAGAATGTGTGTCTTTGCAAAGGGTTAGGATCAAAACTAAATAAAAACAAACAGAAAACAAATCTCAACTATTGATAGAAAAACTACAGAAATCCTCTCAGAGTATTTTTGGAAGCAAGCAGTGTATAAATACATGAATATATACAAATGCATAAATATGTACAAATTTATTAAGTATTATAAAAGGTAGAAATATTCCTAACTTCAGTTCAATGAAATAAAATTGATACTTCCAGAGATGTGGGAATTCTGGATGAGACTGCGGGGAAATGAATATTCTGATCATTCTGAGCATTTATATAAATTTTTCTCCCATGGCCATAGGAAATAATTTAAACAAGTCCACCATGCTGTAATCAAAGAGCATGAAGCTGAAAAAAGAGAGAAAGAGAAAGGTTCCTAAGTATTAGGTTGATGCAAAAGTAATCGCAGTTTTTGCAATTTTTAACCTTTTAAACTGCAATTACTTTGACACCAGCCTAATTATACCACAGCGATAATAGATATGATCCTGAAATGAACACAAAATTGACACATTTTGTGTGAATAATTCCTCTAGCACATGTATCATCATAGTTCTAATTTACATTCAAGCTTAAGAATTCAATTAATAGTTTAAAGGTTTTCATGTTCTACAACTGACATGCCATTATAATCATGATTTCTTAAAATGCTGTGTGCACAAGCTAAATACTAATAGTTGAAAGTCACCTTATGACATGTACAAAATATTGTTACAAAAAAAGCACATTGGATACATCTTTTAACCCTTCTTAGTGTATCACCTTAGAAGGAATGATTCTGTTCATTTCTAATGTACAACATAAGCTTGAAAAGTTTCTGCAAAATTGGCTTTCATGGAAATTTTCTGAACATTATGAAATTCTGCAAATCCATTTAAAATCTATATTTGAGATCAGTTAAATAAAGTGTTCCAATATTATGCATATTCCAGCAATCCTATGGGAAGATGAGAGTCTCTGTTCCATTCTCTAACATGTATTATCAAAGTCTAAGTATTTCAAGAGTGTTGATCCTTCCTCCCATAGAGAAAGTAACTACTCTATTAGCTAATGGAAGTCAAAAGCCAAAAGGATTCAGCGCGCTACTTGAGAGAATACAAGATTTAGAATACCCCATTCAGTAGTGTTAGGCCATACAGAATACTTGGGCCAACTACAAACTGTACAGAAAAATAGCAACCCAAAATCCATCTCTTCATTGATCTCAAACAGAACAGATCTTTTACCCACATTATTCTTAGACTATATCTGAATAACAAGGAATATACAGTAAGTCTTTTCATTATTACTTAATTGGTTGGCAACCTTCAAAGTAAAGGTCATTAAAATGTCTAATCTTTTACTTTTTAGAATCTCTTACTGATGTATCATTTATCACTTCACATTTATCACTTCAATGTGTATCTTTTGTATAAAGTGACAGTTACCTTCCAGAAAAAGGATTGTCTCTATACCCTCTCTCTACTAGGAAGAAATTTGGGAGTAAACAAGGTCTGCTGAGTGGCCACTGGTTGTTTCTGCTTCTTGGTATCTATTCCTCCCTCTCTGGTAACAGCAACCCAGGTCTGTTCTGGGGAAACTACCATTTCTCCATTAAATAGTCTAAATGGCTGTCAATCAAAATGTCCTGCTCTGTCCTAGCTAGGGGATAGAATCACAGCCAAGCTAAGCCAATTAGAAGCTCTCTTCCTTGGAATTTTAAACTTGTGGTAAAAGAAAAAATATATGTTGAAAACAGCTGAAGTTGATTCTCTGTAATACATTCTTGCAAATTAACACATTGGCCCTGTTCAATTTATGAAAAAGCTCTTCTCAAACATTAGCTGGCTATTTTCAGAAAGCCAGAAGAGAGCCACCAGGAGCAAAATTTTTCTTCTTGACAGTGATTTCAGATTCCCTGTCTCAAAAGAGAGCTGTTTAAAGAGAGAAAAAGTGGTTCTCCACATTGAACATGATGTATAAGAATGACACTAATGACCTAAAAGATAAGGTGTTTTAAAGATCCTTTTAAATTGTGTGATATATTTGTGGTGAAATATCAAGTTTCGCCATTAGTCTTTGTTTAGGAAAACTGAATAGCTGTTTATGACACGTTATATCTCATGCTGTACTGACATTTGAAATATCAGTCATAGCTCTTCTTGTCAATTCTCTTAAAATAATACATAATAGTATATAATGCAGATTATATGTTATATATGGCAAAATAGTAATATACTATATATTTCCAGGGCAATATCAAAAGAGAAATTCTCCAGTCTGCTTGAGACACAGAACTGTCAAAATGGAATCACTGTTTTAGTGTTTTCCTCTTAGGAGGTTTCCTTTTCCTATCTCCACTAGCTTATTCCTTTATCACCCTACCTCACCCTTCAATCTACGCACTAGCTAATTACCTTATCACCCAGGGTGGGGTGGGGTGATAAGGTAATTAGCTAGTGCTATCTGTGGAAAATACTCTTTGCTATCAATCCCTTCCCTGGAGAAAGCACCATCCTAAGTACCAAGTAGATAAGTACCATCTGACTGTTTTAAGCCCCTTACAGACCTGGTGAAAACTCCTTACACATTTACTTGCCAGCTTCAAATTTCTGTACCACACCCTTACTGGTTTGTTTGTTTTCTAATGTAAACTTACTATTTCAATAAAGAGATTATTTTTACAGAAAAGGAAAGTTCTATTAACTAAGAGGTAAATAGCAACTTACTTCCAGAAGTTTAATCTTCCACCATTATAGGCATCATTTAGAATAGTGCTGATTCCACCTTGAATCAGTACAGCTTTTATAATCACAGACACAAATCCAGCCAACATGATCCCAATTTGAAAAACATCTGTCCAGATGACTGCTTTAAGGCCACCCTTTGAGGGGAAAGAGTATTAAGATTAATACTTGTATCAGACATTGCTAAGCAACTGTATGCTTATACATTACGCTTGACAGAGTTAATGAATACATGGATCTTGGCCAAGAAGTGCAGCCAAGGGAAATAGTAAAGTTGGGAGAGCCTTCAAGAGAAAGTGATATTTAAGCCAAACCTTTAAGACAGGCCAAGAAGGAACGTCCTCCCAGAAGAGAAAACAGCAAGGAGTAAGTATAGATAGGTCAAAGTACATGGCATGTTGAATGTGACCATATATATATATGAGTAGATGGAGTGGTATGAAGTAGGTGGAGAGACTATTGGGAAGAAAATGCAGAGTCAAATTTCAGACAGCAATATCATAGATTTTATCCCATAGGCAGGGTTGATATTCAACTAGTATGCACACAGAAGGTCACACTAGTTGTTGAAAAACTAAAATTGTTTTGTACTAGCCACTGCCACAAATTTCCCAGGTATCCCCCTCCAGTCCCTTTGACCTTGGCTGAACCAGCCCTTTCTTAAAGATGCAGCAATCAAAAGTTTAATACCTAGACGATCAAGGACCCCTTAAGATTTGCACTACTGCTGAGGACCAGCCTCCATTATGCTGTCAGTGCCCTTGCCATACTGGTTCTTAGATATTTTCACTGTCTTACTTAAAGACAACAGGAAGTCATCTCAGGTTTCTAAGAGCTGAGGAATAATATAAACAAAGCTATAATTTGGCAACTGTAAAAACGAATTAGAAGACAAGATTAGGGACCATGGCATGGTTCAGATGAAAAAAAAAATTCATTTAAGAGCAGTGTTCTACAAAGGATCAAATTTTACCCCAAACTGAATATTCCTTAAAAAAAAAAAGTTACATTGTGGGAGATAGGAGAGTAGGTATGAACAACCCAGACGGCAGCACACAACTACTGGAATTTTCAATTTGGCAAAGCAAATATGTAGAATGCAAGGAGAAATAATGTTCTTGACATACCAGAGTGCAGTAGAATGTGCAGACCACCCCTGTCGATACCACTGCACCCCACAGATGAAATCCTGTGACTGTAGAAGAAAGGAAAATGCACATATAACTGTGAAACCTGATTAATGAAAGTACTACTGAAAGAAGCAGGGGGGAAGTTATATCATTTATTGGGCACCTACCTCTATACCCACTTGCCTAAAACTAATCCACATCTCATGAAATGTACAAAAACAGTTTAATAGACCTAGTTTTCACCCTCAGACACCATACATGGATCTAACATGGGCTAAATTAAATATACAAAAAAGAGTTTACATTGTATTTAAGCTAAGAAACTGCTTAATATTATGAGGTGGTTATTCAGACAGAATGGAGTCCTAGGGTATTTGTCATTATGGTTGAAGTAAATACAGTATCTTTACCAGTCCTTGAAAGACAAGTTGTGCATGTTACTAAAATGGGACCAAGACAGATAAAAGTCCATATAATTTGTTACCATTTATCTAAGAAGTGGATGGGCATATTATATGTGTGTGTGTGTGTGTGTGTGTGTGTGTGTGTGTGTGTGTGTGTGTATATACATACATACATATATATATATAATGGGCATATATATATGTATGTGTATATGTATATATATATATATATTTAAAATAGAAGGATAACAACTTTATGCCCACAAATTTGACAATGGACCGATTTCTTGAAAGACACAACCTGCCACAACTCACACAAGAAGACATGGATGATCTGAATAGGCCAAAATCTGTCAAAGAAATTGAATCAATAGTAAATAATCTTCCAAAAGAGAAAGCTCCAGGCCCAGATGGGTTCACCAGTAAATCCTAGCAAACATTTAAGGAAGAAATGATACCAACTCTACAATCTCTTTCAGAGGATAGAAACAGAGGAAATACTTCCTATCTCATTCTATGGGGCCAGCATTACCCTAACATCAAAACCAGATAAAGACATTACAGGAAAAGGAAACTGCAGCCCAATATCTCTCATGAACATAGATACAAAAACCTTCAACAAAATCAGCAAATCAAATAAAAAATGTTTAAAAAATACTATACAACACGACCAAGTGGGATTTATCCCAGGTATGCAAGGCTGATTCAACATTTTTAAATCAACTAGTGGAATCCATCCCATCAACAGACTAAAAATTAAAAATCATATTATCATATCAATAGACACAGAAAAAGCATTTGGCAAAATCCAACACATCATGCATGATAAAAACTCAGTAACCTAGGAATAGAAGGAAATATCTTGACTTGATAAAGACTACCTACAAAAAAGTCTACTTTGTTTTGCTAATATTATAATTCATGATGATAAAATGGAAGCTTTCCCACTAAGGCTGGATACAAGGCAAAGATGTCCCCTCTTACTGCTGCTTTTCAACATCATACTGGAAGATCTTGCTAATATAATAAGGCAAAAAAAAAACAAAAGGAAACAAAAGGTATACAGATTGGGAAAAAAGAAGTAAAACTCTCCTTGTTCACAGATGGCATGATCATCTATGTAGAAAAGCTGAAAGAACCAACCAAATGTCTCCTGGAACGAATACATAATTATAGGAAAGTTGCGGGATACAGGTTAATATACGAAAGTCAATTGCTTTCCTACTTACCAACAATGAACAGTGGAATTTTAAATTAAAAATACATTACTATTTACATTAGCCCTAAAAGAAATACTTAGCTATAAATCTAACAGAGTATATATAAGATCTATATGAGGAAAACTATAAAATTCAGATGAATAAAATGAAAAAAGAGCTAATTAAATGGAGAGATAGTCCCTATTTATGGATAGAAAGACTCAATATTGTCAAGATGTCACTTCTTCCCTATTTAATATATAGAGTCAATGCAATCCCAATCAAAATACCAGCAAGTTATTTTGTATATAATGACAAACTACGTAGAATTAACAAACTGATTCTGAAGTTTTATGGAGGGGCAAAAGACTCTGAATAGCCAACACGATATTGAAGGAGAAGAACAAAGTTGGAGAATTGATTCTACCTGATTTCAATTACTAAAAAGCTGTAAGAATCAAGACAGTGTGGTATTGGTGCAAAAATAGACAAGTGGATCAATGAAGAAGAAGAGAGAGCCCAGAATAGTTCCCATAAACATAGTCAACTAATCTTTGGCAGAGGAGCAAAGGCAATATAATTGGGCAAAGAAAGTTTCTTCAATAAATGGTGCTGGAACAACTGGACGTGCACAAGAAAAAAAAATAAATCTAGATCCAGACCTTATGCTCTTTACCAAAATTAAATCAAGATGGCTCATGGACTTAAATGTAAGCTATTAAACTCCTAGAATATAACATAGGAGAAAATCAGGATACCTTGGGTATGGTGATACCTTTTTAAATGCAACACCAAAGACATAATCCAGAGAAGAAGTAATTGATCCGCTGGACTTCATTAAATTTAAAACACCTGCTCTATGAAGAGATAATATCAAGAAAATTAGAAGACAAGCCATAACTGGGAGAAAATTTTGCAAAAGACACATCTGAAAAAGGACTGTTATCCAAAATATACAAAAAAAAAAAACCTCTTAAAATTCGACAATAAGGCAATGACCTGATTAAAAAATGGGCCAAAGATTTTAACAGACATTTCACCAAAGAAGATATATAGATGGCAAATAAGCACACTCCACATCATATGTGATCAGGAAAATTCAAATTTTTAAAAAATGAAGTATCATTACACACCTATTTGAAGAGCCAAAATCTGGAACACCAACACTACCAAATGCTGGTGAGAATGTGGAGCAACAGAATTCTTTCATACCGTGCTGGTAAGAATGCAAAATGGTAGCAGCCACTTTGAAAGACAGTTTGACGGTTTCTAACAAAACTCTACTCTTACCATTCAAACAGCAATTGTGCTCCTTGGTATTTACCCAAAAGAGTTGAAAACCATGACTACAGCAATATCTGCACACAGATGTTTATAGCAGCTTTATTCATAACTGCCACAACTTAGAAACAAGATGTCCTTCAAGAGGCAAATAAATGGATAAATAAATTGTGCTATATCCAGACAAGAGAATATTATTCAGCACTAAAAAGAAATAAGCTACTCAGACTTCAAACAACACACAGGAACCTTAGATGCATATTACTGAGTAAAAGAAGCCAATCTAAGAAGGTTACACACTGTATGATTCCAACTACATGCTTTCTGAAAAAGACAAAATTATGGCCACACCCAAGGGAAAAAGAGAACTTCAAAGAAATGAATCTTAACTGTTTTTGGCCATCACATTATTAGTAAAAATAATGGAATTGCTAATGTAAAACTATTACATTAGTATTTCCCAACTTTGTACATTAAAATCACCAGAGATTTTAAAATTCCCAATGACTTGTGCACTCAACAGGCCAATTAATTCAGAATCACAAGAAGTGAGAGCTAGGAATTGGTGTTTTTTAAAACTCTGCAGGTGAATCCAGTGTGCAGCCAAAGTTGAGAAAGCAATATATACATATATGAGTATATATTTGTATAAAGAAAATAAATAATCTCACTAATATTTTTTAAAATAACAATAGTTTCAGCATAAAATAAAAGAGACAAAATATAAAACCGAAGTCGTGAGGCAAACACTCTATAATACAAAATTTGAATTTGAAAAATTGGAAATATTAGTACGACTTCTTAATTTAGTTTTTCTTTAATATACAACCTTCAGTTCTGTTCACTGAAAAGACCTAGAATAAATGACTGACTCAGTCGAATGAATACCTCTACTATGTAGATTGTGGTCTCTAAATACCATTTCTCCCTAAAAAGATTAGCAGATACCTGGACTGGGCCAGGATATTTACAAGGTAAGCCTGAAACATCTGGCCATTCCACAAAGCAAAGTAACTATTAAATACTACTGGAATCATGTCAAAAGGATTCAGAAGACAACTTAAGAAGGCTCCTGCTGGACAAAAATGAGATAATATGAGCATCAATAATTATAACCATAATGATACGAACTAACATCAGCTGTTTAAATCCATGCATTCATAATGATTTTTTTTAAAAAAACCCTTGTTACCTGCAGAGAATAGTAGGGAACCAATTTATAATTTGTTTTGTTTTGTTTTCAAATCATGGTGGGACTTTATTATTTCTCTTATTAGTTTCCGGTGTACAAAACAACATAATAATTAGACATTTTATCCTTCACAAAGTGATAACCCACCTCCCCCAGTCTATTGCCCCTCTGATATAGTATATATCTATTACAAATAAAACTGATAAATAAAGGTGGAAAATCAGACATTTATGCTGCCTTTTCTATACAAACTATATTTCATGGTAACCAAACAGTTGATAAGATGAAGTATCTCTCTATAGGAGTATTCTATCTAATGAAGATGGAATCATAGAATTAGAATACCCATTTTATAAGTCCTAATGAAATAATAGACCTAGAGTGATCATTAATGGCTACTAATAAAAAAAAATAAAGGCTGTCATTCTGTGCCTTCTGAAGGAAGTAAATGAAACCATCTATGAAATATTCTTTCCAAAAAGTTGAACCGGAGTCTGAAAAAGCTTCTAGTTCCAACTACTAGTTTACAAGAAACACAGAGGACTGGGAACATTAACCCCATGCTGATGTAGTCAGTGAAACCAAGAACCTAGAAAACCTGACAGAACAAATGATCCAATTTCTTCAACAAATAAATTGCAATTTAAAAAAAGGAGGGATATTATAAATTAAAAGAGATTTTAAAAGAGCTTCAAAATACATCTAGTAAAAATTGACAGGACAGGAGAAAAGGAAAACTTAGCAGTTATATTTGGAAATTTTAACATCCCTATTCCATAACTGATGCAAGTAAAAAAAATGGTAAAGACATAGAAGATCTGAACAACACTATTAATTAACTGAACCTTTCACAGTTGTAAAACATGACACCCAACACAATACACATTCTTTATAAGAGTACATGGGATGTTTGGCAAGATAGGCCATATCCTGGGCCATGAAACAAATCTCAATAAATTTCAAAGGATTAAAATCATAATAATGATCTGACCAAAGTATTATTACTTTAGAAATTAATAACAAAAAGATATGTTAGAAAATCACCCACTATTGGAACATTATGTAACACACTCCTAAACAACCTGTGGGTAAAAGAAATAGAAAAAAATTAGAAAATGTTTTAAAATGAATGGTAATAAATACACATGTATCAACATCTGTGGGATGCAGATGAAACAGCGCTTAAAGAAAAATTTATAACTTTAAATGTTTACATTAGAAAATAAAAATTTTAAATCAATAATCTAAGTTTCTACTTTGAGAAGCTAGAAAATTTAAACCCAAAGTAGAAGAAAAACATCATAACCATACTAGCACAAATTAATGAAATAGAAAGCAAAAACAAGTAAATCAACAAAGCCAAAAATTGGTTCTTAGAAAAAATTAAAACATCAATAAAAGATTAATAAGATAGCAAGGAAAAAAATAGAAAGGATATCTTATCAACATTAAGAATAATTAGGAGGGACTATGGATATTACAAACATTAAACAGATAAGAGGATATTATAAAGAAATTTATGCCAATGAATTTGATAAGTTAGACAAAATGAATTAATTCCCTGAAAAACAGTTCACCAAGACCAATTCACTAAGAATTAGAAATATGAGTAACTATGTTTGCTTTAAAAATCTAATCCATAAACTAAAACCTATCCACAAAAACAAACACATCAGGCCCAGAGACCTTCACTGTGAATTCTATCAAGCATTTAAGAAATACACAATTTTACACAAACTCTTTCAGAAAATAGAAAAGGGCACACTTTCCAACTCATTTACAAATCAGCATAACTGATACAAAAATCCTGATAAAGACATTGAAGGAAAAGTAAATTTCAGATCAATATTCCTCATGGACTGTAAAAATCCTTAACAAAATATTACAAAACAAATCCAGCAATATATAAAAAGGTTAATACACTATGACCAAGTGAAGTTTATCCCATGAATGCAAAATTGGTTTAATATTTGAAAATTAATGTAATTTCCCACACTAACAGTGCAGTAAGACAAAAAAGAGAAATAAAAGGAATACAATTGGAAAAGAAGTACTAAAACTGTCTCTATTCATAAACAACATAAAAATCCTAAAAAATTTACCAAAAACCTACTTGAATTAGTAAGTAAATTTAGCAAGTTCTCTGGATAAAAGATCAACATATAGGAGGGTCAGATAGTTCAGTTGTTCCAGCTCTGAACAACAATGTTGCCGGTTTGATTCCCACAGGGGCCAGTGAGCTGAGCCCTCCACAACTACATTGAAGACAACGAGCTGCCGCTGAACTTTCGGAGGGGAGGCCATTCAATTCCCACATGGGATGGTGGGCTGCCCCCTCTGCAACTAAAGATTGAAAATGGCGACTGGACTTGGAACTGAGCTGCGCCCTCCACAACTAGATTGAAGGACAACAACGTGGAGCTGATGGGCCCTGAAGAAACACACTGTCCCCCGATATTCCCCAATAAAATTAAAAAAAAAGATCAACATATAAAAGTCGACTGTATTTTTTTATATACTTGCAATGATGAATAATTAGAAAATGATATTATAAAACAGTACCACTTGCAATTGCATCAAAAACATCAATTATCTAGGAATGAATCTAAGAGATATGTACAAGACTTCAATATCAAAAACCATAAAACGTTACTGAGAGAAATTTTAAAAGGTCTGTGTAAATGAATAAATGGGAGTAAAATGAATAAATCCATTTAATGGATTGAAAGAATAGTTGCTTTTGTAAATTGTTCAAGTCTTTGGACTACTTGTTACTAGTCTTTTTGTATTTATTTTATTCTTCCATGACCAGTAAGCTCAACATTAGTAGTCATCAGGAAAATGCAAATTAAAACCACAATAAGATAATAGACCATACAACTAGAGCAGCTAAAATTGAAAGACAAATATAAAATGTTGGCAAGAATGTGCAGTAACTGGAACTCGTATACATTGTGGGGTGGGCATGTAAAATGGAACAACCATTTTGCTAAGTAGAGCAGCTATTGGGCAGTTTCTCTTTAAATTTCCTATATGCATCTACCCTGTGGTAGGTCAGAACAGATACATATTTAACTTTATATTGCTTCTAGGTATTCACCTAATAGAAATGAAAATGTGTGTCAAAAAGCAAAGCAAAGTGAAATGAAACCTGTACAAGAATGTTCTTAACACCTTAATTCATCCTGGCCTAAAACTGGAGACACGCCAAAGTCCATCAACAAGAGAACAGACAAAGAGATTTTGGTAGGTGCATATCGTAAAATACTAACAATAAAAAAAGAATGAACTCCTGATACATGTAGCAACATGAATAAATGTCTCAAAAATATTTTGTTGAGGAAAAGAAACCAGATGCAAAGAGGCACTACGTGATTCCATTTATTAAAAAAAAAAAATCTAAGAACAAGGGAAATGAATTTATGGTAATAAAAATCAGAAACTGGCTGCTCAGAATGGTAGGGGGGATTTATTAGAAAGAAGCACAAGAAAATTTTCTGGAATTGGATGATGGAAATATTCTATCCCTTGAATTGAGTGGTGGACACACAAGTGTATAAAACTGTCAAAACTCATCCAATTGTACACTTAAGTTCTGTGCATTTTATTGTATATAAGCTATATCTCAGCAAAAATAGTTTTCAGTTTTAAAAAGCAAGAAAGAAAAACTTAAGAGACAAATCAACAAATACAATTAATAAGCTTATTTGGATCCCAATTCTAACAAACTCTGGGGGGGGAAATTCAGGAAAATCTGAACACTGACTTCATGTTGATGATATTAAAAAGTTAATGTCTTAGATATGATGGTAGTGTAACTGTATTTTAAAAAAGCACATCCTGGTACAAACTTCCAGTTATAGAATATATGAGTCATGGGAATGTAATGTACAGCATGGTTACCATAGTTAACAGTACTGTTATTGCATATTTGAAAGTTGCTAAGGGAGTAGATCTTAAAAGCGCTTTTCACAAGAAAAAAAAATTGTGTATGTATGGTGATGGATGTTAACTAGACTTGTTGTGGAGATCATTTTGCAAAATAGAAAAATATCCAATCACTATGTTTTACACCTGAAACTAACATAATGTCAATTAAATCTCGAGGGGAGGGGGAAACACATCCTTATTTTTAAAAGAGATAATAAATTCAGATGAAATGATAAAGTATCTCAGATTCACAGCAAAACAATCTAGTGAGGGAAACGGGGAGTGAATTAACCAAGAGTTGATAATTATTAGTGCAGAGTTAAAGGTATATTAGGATTCAATACACTATTCTCTTTGTCTTAGTACATGTTTGAAGTTTCCATATTAAAAATAAAACAAAAAAAGACTAGACCTAGAAAATGTGAAGTTTTAATTCAGTTAAACCAGTTTCTACTGCGCACCTTTTTCAAACCAAGTAACATGTCTATGCTTGTGCCTACTGCCTTCCTCACAGTGAAATCCACAATTGATATTGAAGTGGGCAAAATGCAGTCCCCAGGTTCTAATAGATTCCAAGGAAGTGGATCAATAAACTGATAAGAATCGAGTCCTCGATTTCTTCACAGATTGAAGGTAGTGCTCTCTTTTTGCCAGAAATGCAGTTTAAAACTCTACAACCAACATCTTTAATTACACTTAAAGCCAATAGGTAACTTATTAAGTTTACCGCTGAGTTTTTTGCATATGAAATGATGCATTCATGATGTTGGTAATATTGACATGGAACATACCTACCATTTAGAATTCAAGAGCACGTTATATAATGGAGTTCTTTGTAATGATCCTGTTGTGTTTTATAATAACATAGGTGATAACGCCTCTCTTCCAGTCATGAAATTTAAAACTTAAGAGTGTGGAGTTAGCAAGGTTTTTTTTTTTTTTTCCAATTTATATTAACTCCAGGAACTATACCACATCCTTCCCATCACAAAGTCCACTTGTGCATTTTACAAGGAAGTTTTCGAGGTAAACTCCCTTGTGATTGATAAGAAGTCAAAGGATAGAGGGTTTCCCTGAAGCCGTTTGAGGGTATAACACACACCTATATCTCAATAAACTATCCCAGCTTCACTGCTATTATCTGCCCAAATCTAGAGCATATAGTAATTTGTTGATCAGCACAACCTTAATATATTTGTGTATAAGGACACTATAGCCATCTGTCCTTTTGTTCCTAGAGCAATCTGATATTTCAGATCACAGATCTGTTTGTTTTGCATTTTGGACCACATTAGAAATGGGGAGAAGAAAAATCTTCTCTCCCTGTCAGATTTTACAATGTAACTCAGCCCAAACAACATAAAAGCCCCTTGGAGATGTGCTCCTGGTGATAACCACAAAGGGAGGAAGCACAGTCATTCATGATTTAGATTAGAGGAGGTGCTCATTCTGAAGGAATGGAGAATGGCTGTTTGGCACATCCTAGGGAATCATTGCCCAGTGAGGTCTGTCCCTTTACTAAGCTACAGAGCTTTTGGAGCTACGGACCCAGAAACCCAAAGAACCTGCTAGTGTAGACACTGAACCCACCTTTCCCACGTCAAGCTGATGCAAGACACTGGAAACATTCCTCCATCTCCCCATCTCCCCAAAGAGAGAATAGGGTCTATTAAAAATGAATTCCAAAATGTGACATAATTGGTAACTCTAAAACGTACCTTGATTCAAAGCCAGGGCAGGGGCATAAATAACAATTCCTGTATACAGAACCTAGGGGGAAAAAGAAAATAAATAAATACTATGAATTACAAAATAAAATATCAGTATTTTTTTCTATAAATTCAATTATGAATTAAAATAGAAGTTTCAATATACTTAATAAAATTTGTTTATAACTTGAAAAGTGTTAAAGTTGATTCTTGTTTTCCATTTATGGTGTGGTCATAGCTTACAAAATATTTTATGACCAATTTTGTGTAAAAATATGGACTTTTCATGTGATTTGAGTAGTCACTAATCCATCAACTCAAGTTTAAAATCAATTATCCTAGATCTAAAATGGAGAATGAAAGAATACAAATTTTAAAGTGGATGGCCCCTCATCCTTCAAACTATTATTGGTGATCACCATATAATTAATTAGGAAAACAGTGAAAATTTTAGAAACTCGTTTGTAAAATTTTGCATGCCCATTAAACAAAAGTGAAAATTTGTACTAAAAATTCCTGAAAGCCAACCAAAACTGTATTCCATCTTTTTCATGTTGTTTATTTTTTTTCATTTACACATTTAACAAACATTCAGTAATCGGGGGTACAACAGTAAGTAAGATAAATAAGGTATTTTTTCTCAGAATATCATTGCCATTGTACATGATCTTTCAAATATATCAAATAGAAGCTAATTCTATGATTATTTTATAAAAACATAAAAATACCATATTATGTAGTATTTGAATATTTGATTATATTACATGGTTAGATCTATGGAAGTAAATCCTCAAATGGGAGATACTAAAGCTCCCCTCTTTTTACAAGGATGAACTACCTTTCCAGAATCATTATTCTATCCAAGTTGAAGATGTGAAAACGTGACCATAGGCCAGCTTCTAATACTAGCCCCCACTTTTCATCTGTATTGACATTTCTAACAGTGATCCAAAGAGGGTCTGAATTGTTAGAGAGTACAAGCTACCAGCCTCAGCTCTGTGCCAGAATCTCTACCAGACCCCAAAGGGCCCCTTCCTTTTACACTGTAAGTGTTAAAGGACTGATATAATTTAAGTGATATAATTTACAAAGATATAAAATAGAGTTGAGTTAAATAATTTACAAAGGCACTCTCTTGTGCTGTAGCAAATGCTTAGGTAGCTTTTGATTAGAGAAATGGCATTGTAAATAGAGATGGGAATGAAAACTTTCTAGACTTCTATTATCAAACCCATCCCTAGAGCACTTAGCTGCCAAGAGGAAGATAGACATAAATCATGTGACAATAATGATGACAAGCCTCCAGCAGCCTGGATGAAGGGTGGGAAGCATTCTCTGTCACTGACTGCTTGGCAAATCTCTGCTTTCCATTTGGGTCAATCAGTAAATCTATACTTGCATATTCTTGAATTACTGGACTGTTATTTGGCTTTAAAAACACCTCCAGAGTGCATGGTTCTGTTGTTTTACACTCAGTGACTGCTTCAATTGGGTCTATGTTTCAATTTTTCAAAAGAGATTACTGATTCATTTTTAAACTATGCCTTCAAACAAAGAAAAGTATTTCCTAATGTCTCTGTATGTCAGTTAATTTTTTCAAACCTATTCAACATGTTGCAAAATACTATGAAGCATATAATTTGTTTTCCCTTTGTTACAATTCCTACTCTCAGCTACTTAGTTCTTTCAAATATCTTTGTCATCTTAATAATGCCCTTACAGAGATTTTGGTGAGGAAGTGGGATAGGGAAAAGCATATTTTCCTAAAACAACATAACTGTTGCTTAATCAATATAATGTTTAACATTCATTGAAATCATTCTGTTTTTCCAGGAAGTAATATATTTGCTAAAACACTGGTTAGTGATCTTAAGGATTAATGCTGTGTAGTGACTAGTGTTTTTCCTTTTTTGTTTTCTCCTACTTTCAACATTTCTTTATTTACCTCTCAAGGATTCCGTGCCAAAAAAACTTGCCACCGATGCCTTGGTTACAAATATTTTAGATGATAAAAGATCAAATAAATTAATGGAGAGCTACTTACTGTTTGAATAATGTAGAAGATTGTTCCACAGAGACGAACATATTTGTTAAATCGAAGTTCTAAATACTGTTTCCAAAAAAGAAAACACGGTTAATATGTTTAACCTCTGGACACCTTTTTTTCTTAAATCAGCAGCTTAGGAAGTAAAGGAGTTAGAAATGTAAAGCAATTGCATAGCTAGTTTGTATTCTCTATTTCACTATTATTTTTATTTACATGTAGCAAAATTGACTCTTGTTTTAGAGTACAGTTCAGTGGGTTTTATCACATACAGAACAGTTCCCTCACCCCCAGAAAACTCCCTCAAGTTGCTCCATTGTAGTCAAACCCTCCTCCACCTCTTAACCTTGGCAATCACTAATCTGTTCTCCACCCCTAGTTTTGCTTTTTCCATAACATCATATAAATGGAATTTATATTCTGCATTTTTTTAGATGAGCAAAATGTTGATTCCCCCTGCTTTTGGTATCTACTCCATTCATTTCCTTTAATTAACTTAGTAAACTAACCCTCTCCCACTGCAGACAATTGGAATGGGATTGTCAATCAAGGTGCCCTGCATCACATTACCCAAGCTCAGCCAATCAGCTTCTCTTCCCAATGGGTATTTGAATCTTAGAGGCAAGATACTGTGTTGGTGCAAAAGTAATGTGGTTTAAAAGGTTAAAAATAATTGCAAAAACTGCAATTACTTTTGCACCAACCTAATATAAAGACAGAAAATGATTGGAGCAAAAGCAGGTTGATTCTGACAAGGGGGCCTGACAAGAGTTTGCCCTGGCTTTTGTCCTTTTCACAGTCTGTGCAGCTTTTCCCTGTTACATGTGCTACTCCCATATTCTTCCAATATTTTTTTTAACTTAAATACACCCAAGTCAGTTTCTGTTCAGAGCCAACGACCCTGCCAATTCTTCCTACTCTCCTTGACATCTGCTATATCTTATGATACAATCTGCTTATCTCCTACATTATATATCATAATGCATTATAGAGTGAGAATTCTAGAATTTCAGAGCTGGAAGGAACCTGGGGTCCAAGATATTCTTTAACTTAAAGATTATCACTACATGTAGAGAGAATTTTCAGGCTGACAATAATCTTTTCATACAGCAGAGGGGAAAAGAGGAAAGAAAAACTGACATTAGGTCATAGCCAGAGAAAAAACACAGGATATTTTTGCTCCATAACCACAGCTAACATTTATAGATTATTTTCTTTGTACATTGTCCTCTCAACAATTCCGCAGGCAGGTTCTATGTATAAGTGCATGAGAACACAAAAGCTCAGAGAGAACACCAAGGTTACAACCTAATAATCATTACAGCCAGCACAGTGCAAATCTAGCATCATTTGATGGAAAAAAATCTGTACATGTAACCACGACATTATTCAAAATAAACAAGTAAACAAACTGACTCATACAGAGTGAGTGGGTAGCACGGACATATAGTAGGACCTCCAAAAATAACTGACAGGTAAAATATATATATAAATATAAATATAAATATATACATATACACACACACACACACACACACACACACACACACACACACAGTGCAGTGTAGCACCTAAGGAGAAGAGTTCCAGCCCTTGTCCCAGCCTTCCTCCGGACTCCACAAGCTTGGGGCAGTCATTCAAAATCTCAGGTTCCTCCTCTTGAAAATGAGGATCCTAGAAATAAATCTTTCCACTCTGGCTTTGCAGAGTTTTGGAGACTATCAAATGCTATAAATGTTGTAAACTGTTCATTCAGAAGTAAGACGAGAAGAAGCTGGTATCCAAATCACAGGCCTTGAGAATCTGAATCTCAGTGAATTACGTGTTGTCAAAATCATCCAAGGATAATCCAAGGAAGGCATTTAGAAAACTCAAGAAGTGTCTTGAAGCCTGGAAACAATGCAGTGTTATCTCTTCAGACTTATTTTGTAAAATTCTAGTAAGAAATGAAAGTACATGAATAGAGAAGTTTTGGCCTTTTCTGGGTACATAAATCCACATTGCTAGACTAAAGAAAATGGAAGAGAGAATGTAATAAAAGTAAAAATGTAGCAAGTTGAACCAAATAACTTGAGTGTGTGTGTGGATTTTTCCCCCAAAATCAGCTGGATCCAGGCAAACCTATGGATTTAAGCTCACAGAAGACCACCTCAAGACAGAATCAAAAAGTCTACTATCAGCTATCAGTGTTACTGGGCTGCTAAAGAAATACCCGGAGGCCTCCCAGAAGCCCAAGTCACTGAGCTATTAATATACATAGGCTCTAGGATTTCCAGACAAAACTACAGAATAATAGAAGGTACCTATAGCAACAAAGATCTCTCACAGTCCTCAGAACTTTGAATAACTTAGGGACTCTAAGACTTCTACTGAATAATTAAGAAGAGGAGGAGGGGGGAGGGGAGGGGTGAAAAAGGGGGAGGATGAGGAGAAGGAGGAGGAGGAGGAGGAGGAGGAGGAGGAGGAGGAGGAGGAGAAGGAGAAGAAGGAGAAGAAAAAGAGTCTGGACAACTCAGTTCAAACACCCAGATTTTGCTGGATCCAGAAAGATACTGCAGAAGTGGTGAATGAAATCCCCTTCCTGCATTTGACTTCTTATTTGTGGGTCTGGGGGCTGTTAAACACCTACCAGGCCTATACTTTGAAGGCAGTGATAGATATCAAAAATGCTCTGAACAGCCAGTTTTAGCTAACGAACTGTAAATGGGGAGACATTTCCTACTTGAGCAAGAATGCCAGTATCACTCCATGCTAGACTTCTCATTCTGTATGGATGGCTCTACCTCTCAGCATAAAACAAACAAATATTCTTCAAGAAGCCTCACCAGAACCTTCCGAAGCAACCAAGACGCACGACGGCACAGCCTCTAGGAAAGTGTCCCCTTTGCTTCACGCTCTCTTCTGTGGCTTAACTTACTCTGAGTCTCTTGGGCTGCAAAATGGGGCTCTCAGAGTACCTCCCTTACAAGGCCTGTTTTGAGGACTGAGTTAGATAACGTATGTGAAACATTCAGCCCAGGGCCCAGCATCGATTAAACATTCAATAAAACTTAGCTTTTTGCTATTTTAACCTGGAACCCTGCTAACGTAGGCTCCACCATTGGAAATGTGTGGAAAATCTGTTGCTGGTGGAGTTAACGTTGCTGGCCTGGAGAGGCACACCACAGTGACAAGGAGAACAGCACTCATCTGTGGGGTCTGAGGTCATCTTGCCAGGTTCTTCAAAGCCTTTCTGAGATTTGCAGTTGGTGAACGACAGATCAGAGGTCACAGACCCAAATGTCTATTGGTCACAGACTCAATGTCCCATGAGGTAACATACGTGAGTGACATTGGCCAGGTGTTCACATACTAATGTGTTGGAATAGTCCTCATAGCCACTATGAAATATGTTCTCTCACCACTCCCTTGAAATAAGAACTCCCTTCACCCCTGTCCATTTTCCCTTTTGTTTTTTTGATAAAGACATTAAGTGCAGATAAAGATTTCTCTGTCATAAGAAAGTAACCATGCAAACACAATGATGGGTCCTCAGTATAGACTGACAGCAACGGCCAGAAACTGCCTTCCTGTGGCCACAGGGAAAGTGGGCCCAAGGTCACCAGTCTCTTGGGTTTTCAAAAGAAGCCAGAATCTGGAGTTTTATTTAACTTCTCATCATCATTAAATGCTTTTTTTAAAAAACACCCTAAGGATAAAAAATTTTTAAAAAATGACTGAAGACTGAGTTTGGCCTGGGGCAACCAGTTTGTTATCTTTGAGCAAATCAGGACATTCCATCCTGCTCACTTCTGGGGTAAAGACTTCACTCTCCCACATACAACGACCAGACGGAGTACAAGGCAATGCAATCCCAGGGGTGCCTTGCCCTAGATGACGTCACTAGAGCCCATGGAATTTGTCACCAACACTTATAGTGGCACTGGGGCCGTTGAACCAGCCTCACTAGGAAACCACCTTCCAGTAGCTCTGGATTGGAGCAAACACCATACACACTCAAGGACAGAGAAAGCTGCTGAGAATGAGACTCAGAGCCATCTGGATAATGGCCTATCAGAGAAGACACTTCTGCATGTGTGTGTATGTGGCTCACGGGTTAGCACCTGACTGAAGGAGACCACTGAGGACAATGAACTGAATCCTACCGATCCCCTGAGATTTTGTCCTCCCCAACATTCCCATTCAACAGCTCTTTAAACCAAACAGTCACCATCTTTGCAAAGCCCTTTCCTGCAGGCAACTTGAGAAAACCTATACCTGGTGGACCTGTGCAATAGGAAAGATGGTTTTCCTTAATCATCTTCCAGAGAGATGGCAGGTAGAGCTGTTTGAAAACCTTGCAGCCAAATTTTCCTAGTGATCCCAAGATAACCACCTCTACCAGCACCACCACAACAAAACTTATAGCCAATATTTACTCAGCACAGACCCTGTGCCAGACACTATTCTAAATGCTACACTTGTATTATGTCATTTAATCCTCGCAACAACCACATGAGGTAAGTGGTATTATTTTCATTTTGAGATGGAAAACTAGGCACAAAAGGTTAAATACGTCACCCAAGTTTACCCAGCTAGTTAAGAGGCAGAATTTGATCTCAAACTCAACTCAGGTACTGGGACAAGAGATACAGCATCTTAACCACTGGAGGGCCAGCCTCCCTTTGGAAGGTGTGTCTGTGAAGACGGGAGAGGGGAAACTACAAATGTTTCCACCAACTATCCTGGAAAAGTGAGCTTTGCCTGAGGATCTGGAACAAGGGGATTCATTTCAAGGAGGAGGCGCTGAAACTTGCATGACTTACCCTGCACCAAGATAAAACGTTTTCAAATCTTTCCCCTTGACTCAGAATTAAAGATGTGAAAGCAGAAAAAGCCTTAAGGAACACGAGTCTTAATCGCTTTGGAAGTCTGTCTCGGTCACTGAGACCCCGGGAGTACCTCCCAAGATTTTTTTCTCCTTTAAAGGACACCTCTTCCCAAAGGGGGGGGGGTGTCGGGGGGAGGAAGGCAATGGACCTGCACACCGGGAGACATTTCGACTTGGTGGTGAGTCTGCCCTCGGGAAGATCCCTCCAGGAGCTAGAAGAGTCCTCGCCTCTCCCTCCCCCAGCCCACCCTCGCCCGTTACCTCGTAGGTGCTGGTAATTCCCAGTTTGTAGAACACAGGGAGGAAGACCTCCGCGGTGATGACCACCACGAGAAAGTAGGTGAGGCCGAAGAGGCTGTATATCATCCCAAAACGGTAGACCTCGGCGGGGGTGCCCAGGACGGTGACGGCTGACATGAAGCTGGCGGTGAGGGACAGCGCCACGGGCACGGCGTGCATTCTGCGGCCGCCCATCAGGAAGTCCTTGGAGGTCTCCCGGCTGTCCCCGGCGAAGGCGTAGTAGATGCCGATGGCGGCCGAGATCAGCAGCACGGCGGCGAACACCACGTAGTCCCACACGGTGAAGGTGCCGATACCCCGGGACGCGTCCATGGCCGCGCGGTGTCCTCCAAGCGCGCAGCCTGCACCGGGGCTTTACCTGCGCTGCCTGGCGCTCACTTCTTATTTCCCCGCGCGGCGGGCGCGGCGGGCGTGGCGCCTTCGGGGATTGGAGGCGTCCTCAGGTGTCGGTCCCGGACGGCCTGGCGAGGGGGGGCGGCGGGCACGCGCCCTCAGCCACCTCTGCACCCCCCGCAGCCAACGGAGACCTTCGCGCCTGAGGCCTCGGGAGGCTCCCACGCCGCGCGGAGCGCTCACCAGGGGCCACGGCGCGTTGGCCCGGATCTCCCGGGCGCCGCGGACACCTGGGCAGGTGAAAACTGGATCCTCCTCCACGTCTGGCGAAGCCACAGGGAGCGCGCGGCGCAAATGTTATCAACTGCGCGGGATGGGACGCACCATTTAAGAGAGCAGGCGACCGATGGGCAGTTGTCACCTTTCCTTTTTTAGCTTTCCAGTTCAAAAGTCCGGGTCCTCATAAGAAGATACCCCTGGAGTTTTTAGATCGCCTTATTTGACAAATTAATGAGCGATGGGAGTGGGGGGAGAGGGAGGACAGTGTGCGCTGGGCCGAGGTATCAGTCCTGAGGCAGGTAAGCCATTATAAAGGAGAGGGACAAGGCTGTGCTATTGGAGACATGCTTTTTCACTCAACAATTATTTTTGATGCCCAGCAGTCTCTCATGGAAATCATAGTTGCTGTAATATGAAGGAGCCTTACCTACTATGTAATGAGCCTTACCGTGTGATACATTAACGCGCTCGGCACTTTATACATCAACTAGTGTAGTTCTTGCTATTATCCTTGTTGAGATAGGAATCATATCCATTTTTCAAATGACGAAACTGGTTTAGAAAGGTTAAATCACTTGCCCAAGGAAATGCTGGAGATTAAGGTTTCTAATCCAGTTAGGATTTCAGAATGTGTTCTCTTAATCATTTGCTGTATGTTGTAGATCCCAAACGTAGATAATGTGTTCAATGTAGGCCTAAATGTGTGGTGCATTTACATGACGGCACTTGAAAACATATGGAAGACAAGATCATCGCCAGTATCAGTACTCAGGACATATTTTAAGTGGCTTGCCTTAGAAATGTTACTAACAACGCATGAGTCACGCTTGTAAAGCAATGCAATTCTCGGGTTTTTCTTTTAAAATGGACACTCCAGCCACATGTGCCCAGACATAGGTCTATTTCAGGCCATGCTTGTTCATTTTTGTACATCTGTATAATTTGGTCCTTGATAAAACAAGCCTTGGTAAACAGAATATATTTAGCTGAGCCCAGTATGTGAAGAGGAAATAGAAGTGAAATCCAAGTAAAGCAATCATTTAAACAAATATGTGGCTTAGAATTGTGTCGCAATTGTGTGAAGTTCACGCTATCATACATATACATATACATACATATATATGTGTGTGTATACATATATGTATGTATATGTATATATACGTATATATTTATCTATACCTACATATATATATACATACATATATGAGGTCAATTAAGTTTGCAAACTCATCCTAAAAAAAGTGCTACATACCTCATTGCTGAATATCACTACAGTCACCTTCCCAGTACTCCCCTTGGGAAGCTATGCACTGACGCCAGTGCCTAGTTCACCCTTCAAGGCAATTTTGGAACTCTTTTTCTGGAATGGCAATCAGAGCTGTCATCTTACTACCTTCGATGTCCTGAATGTCATCAAAATGTCTTTCTTTCAATATTTCCTTTGTCTTTGGGTAAAGAAAGAAGTCTTTTGGGGCCAGATCAGGTGAGTAGGGAGGGTGTTCCAATACAGTTATTTGTTTACTGGCTATAAACTCCCTCACAGACAGTGCCGTGCGAGCTGGTGCATTATCGTGATGCAAGAGCCATGAATTGTTGGTGAAAATTTCAGGTTGTCTAACTTTTTTACACAGCCTTTTCAGCACTTCCAAATAGTACACTTGGTTAACTGCTTGTCCAGTTGGTACAAATTCATAATGAAAAATCCCTCTACTATCAAAAAAGGTTAGTAACATCACTGCAACAAGTTTGTGAACTTAATTGTCAGAAAATATATAGACAATATATAGTATAGAAAATATATATAATATATACAGAAGGTGCCAAGAAAATGTATACACATTTTAAGAAAGGAAAACTGTATTAAAAGTGTAATAACATATACCAATAACAAGTCACATTTGACTTCTGCAATTACAAGAGGTGTCCAAAGTGGTTACCATCAGTGTCCAGACACTTCTGATGACAGAAAACTACTGCTTGAGCAATGCTGACCAAAATAGCTACTTGTATATATTTTTTTGGCACCCCCAATATATAAACAACCTGTAAGCGTAACACAGGAATCCAGCTCGGGAAACTTTCTAGTAATTAAATGCATTTTCTGGGAACTTCCTTTAAAGCCAATAGCCCTAGATACGAGAAAATGCTATTTAAACAAAACTTGTGTTTTTTTTAATTTTTTTTTTAATATCTAGAGTTAAGAACAGAACCTCAGGCAGCTAATTACCAATATATCTTTGCAGTCATGTTAGAGAAAGAACAGCTCGAGGTTAAACTCTAGACTCTGAAGCCATCCACAAGCCGTGATATCTTGGGCAAGTACTTCTGTGCCTTAGCTTCCCACATCTAAAATGCAGATAATAATTCTTTTCTCATAGTGTTGTAGAGGATTAGATGAGACTATCTGCAAATATCCCTGGCACTGTAAGTGCTGGCATTATATAACTCTTTAGCTGCTTTCGAATTTATTGATATTGGGGCTGAGGTAAAAGATGTTTTGGAAGTACCGCTGTTAGAAACAGCCTGTGTTCCCTATTTTCCCTTGCTTTATTACTTTTACAGAATACCATGAACTATGTATAATCTATACCCTGTTCTTTCAGATCTTGCAAATGTCTGATATACTTAGTCAGTGTTTTCAAAAAGAATTCATGAATTCTCTATTCTCCAAGTCTTTGCCTATATAATGTTGTTTATCTGGTATTTTCACACATGAAAAGAAAATTCAGCTGAGAAAACCTAGGTCATAATCTTCTTATTCAAAATTTGTAGATATTTTCCTATTGTCCTTTCAAAATTAAAAAAAAAATTATTCAATTACAGTTCACATTCAATATTATATTAGTTTCAGGTGTACAGCATCGTGGTTAGACATTTATATAACTTATGAAGTGATTCTCCCAATAAGTCTACTACCTACCTGACACCATACATAGTTATTACAATATTATTGACTATATTCCCTATGCTATACATTACATCCCCCTGACTACTCTGTAACTGCCAATTTGCATGTCTGTTTTTTTTTAATGGTAATGTTGAAAACATTTATTTACTAAATCACTTTGAGGTTGAATTATGTAAGATAATTTCAACAAATGTTTAATGAAAAATTGTGGTATACAATATACTTGTCTCTAGAAAAAAAGTCTAATTTACAAGTCAAAGAAAAAAAGGTATTTAAGTAAATGTAGGGTTTTTTTAAAAAAAAACAAACATTCATTATACATTACTACCATAATCAAAATGGGTTTCCTAAAAATAGCTCGAGCAGCCAATGAAATCTTAAGAAGTGAACCAAAATATTTTTCAGTCATATCCAGAAAATCTAATATGCTTACTTGCATGTTGAGTCTTTGCCAGTCTAATCTTGGTATAACCTGTTCTCCCATTCTGTGCCTCTCTTTATGTTTTATCTCAGGCGTCCTTTTTGTTTTTAAGATGCATCCGTCTTTTATATTTCCAGTATCCTTTTCCTCGTCAGTAGAGTCTTCTAAATCTTCGTATTCTTTGACCATTTCTGAGGCTCTTTTAAGTTTGTCTTTCTGCGCCGTTTTCTTGACTTTTGATCTGGGAGTGAAGCATTCTGCATCTTCAGAACTACTTTTCTTCCTCTTCCCTGTTCTGACCTAAGGTGAGCTGGTTACTTCAGCTCTTTCCTGTTTCTTCCTTTCCTTTGAGGGTGGCTTCTGGGATTCAGTGACCTCTCATTCAGAGCCCTCAGACTTGGTCCTGGAGCTCTTCACTCTGCAGCCACTGCTCTCTTTCCCTGTGTCCACGTTCAGCCTTTTGGTCTGGAGACTGTCTTCCTTCTTCCCTCGCTCTTTCTTCTGCTTTTTCGTTTCTTCACCTACTCTAAGGGCAGGAATGGGCTTATTTTTTTGTGGTTTTAGGAAACATACCCGGTTTTCTTGGTGCTTTCTCTGGTGGGTTGTTAAGACACTCAATAGCTTTTGCTGCTTGTTCTTTTGTTTCAAATTCCACAAAGGCAAATCCCTTTGGATCTCCAGTAGATTTATAATGTGTTATACTTACATAAACAACATTGCCCCTTTTCCCAAATACTCTTTGAATCCAGCTGTGATTAGTATTTTGGGGAAGTAATTCCACATACACTGTCTATTCATCCTCATCCTGTGGTCTTTCGCCCAAAGGCTTTTTTCTCCTGGTCCCGGTGCCTTTTAAACCCAGCTCTACAACAGCTGACGTTTTCAGTGCTCTGGCTATTAGCTTCCCATCAGTGGTCAATTTTCTCATTTTGTTACAAGACATGAGAAGTGATATATCAACATACCCCCATCTCTATATTTTTCTATGTGCTCTCAAAGAAATCTACCCTTGTGAAAATTTGCATCTCCAAACCAGAAGTCCACTTGCTTAGTAATACCTGCAAGCACCTGTTTAACTTGAGACTCTTTCTTTTCTTTCTACTTCTTTTTTTCTTTTCAGCACCTTCCAGAGAGACTCTGGACAGAGGACACAGGGCACAACTGTGGGCAAACTTCTATCCTGAAACCTGGGAACTAAGGTTTGTCCACATACTCAAAAAAAGAGCAGACTCCCTGTACCCTTCGCCCATTCATCTCTTTCCCAAACTCTTTCCCCAAGACTGTAAATCTCCACTCAGTGTGTTTCAATACATCAGGTAATCACTGTGAACTGTTTGCTCTCTAGACCTGTGGCACAGTTATTTCCTTGGGATCTCAGTGTATTATACTCTGGGGATATTCCCTGTCTTTATCCAGTTGACCTCTTATTTCTTGAATCTCATGTTTCTTCTTTGGTATGTTTGTCTTGGCTGTATACACCATCCAGCAGCTTCTGGAGAAAGAGTTCACAGGAGCTATTTCTTGAGAGGCAGCATGTCTGAAAGCCTTCATTCTCCTCTCACACTTGGTGGATTGCTGGGTAGAAGCTCGTCAACAACAGTCACGCACCGCGTAACAGTGTTCCGGTTAGCAATGGAGCGCAAATACAATGGCAATCCCATAAAATTATAATGGAACTGAAAAATTCCTATTGCCTGGTGACGTTGTAGCCATGGTGACATAGTGTAATGCGTTACTCACCGCTACTAATAAGGATGTAAAGAAATATTTTTGTACAGCTATACAAGGCGTTTGTGTTCAGCTAAGTGTTATTATGAAAGTCCAAAAGTTAAAGAAATTAAAAAGTTTGTAAAGTGAAAAAGTTACAGTAAGCTAAGGTTAACTTATTATTGAAGAAAAGTATTTTTATAAATGTAGTGTAGCCTAGGTGCACAGTGTTTATAAAGTCTACAATGTACAGTATGTCCTCGGCCTTCACATTCACTCACTCACTCACTCACTCACCCAGAGCAATGGCCAGTCCTGCAAGCTCCATTCGTGGTAAGTGCTCAGGTCTTGGTCATAGCCAGCAAGGCCTTTCCTAACCTAGCACCTGGCTACTTGACCAGCATTAGCTCCTGCTACTTTGCCTCCCTCGTTGGGCTGCCTCACACCAGCCTCCTTGCCATTCCTTGAGCACATCAAACAAGCTCTGTTCCAGAGCCTTTGCAGTTACTGTTGTCTTACCGGAATGTTCTTTCCCCAAATAGTTCCATGGCTCACTCTCTCACATCATTCACAGCTGTACTGAAATGTCACCTCGACCAGTCAGAACTTCCTTTCCCTAATTATTCTGTATTAGATGTGACCTTCCTCCTCTACCCCCATTACTCCCTTTCCTCTTGATACATGTTTTATTTATATACAGAGAGATGTATATATTATATACATAACATATATCATATACATATAAATATACATAGTATTATATGTTTTGTTTTCCCTCCATTTATCACGACCTGCCATTATACTACTCAGTCCTGCCCTGTATAGAACTGTTGGGGTGGGGGTGGGGTACAGATGTTACAAGAAGTAGGGTTAATCCGTTTTACTTAATACCTCCTCTTTGGCTTATGAATCATTCTTCACATTTAGAGGATGGATTTGGATTTCTCAGGCTAGGAAGCCACAGGCACGTGGCCATGTGTCATCCTTACAGCCTTGGAAACCATGCAGGTTGCCTTAAGTTTCTTCCTTTAGAGTACTCATGGAACTATTCATTTTGTGCATCATTTTCTTTCACGTCTTTAGTCTTTATGGTTCATCTTTTTTTTTTTCATTCAACATTCAATTATATAAATACTGGGTATCATACGGATGCTCTGTGAGCACAGACATGTCTTCTGATAATTATTTGCCTATGATATAACTTGTCTATTTTAATGGGATTGGTGTTGTTTTCAGCATAAATGGGTGTTAATTTCAGGATTCAAGAGAAAAAAGTGTTCCTGTGTTGCATCCCACTCAACGAGGGTTGTGGGGAGCGAGGAGGGTTGCTCAGGGTTAAGAAAAGACAGTAGCCATGAATAGAGTTTAAGTGGGGCCAAGGGTCAAGCAGCCTCAAGGACTGGAGGCTCCTAATCCGACCTACGCATTAGCTTTTATTAGGTGGGGATAAAGCTTGTCAATCTCAAGATCTGTGAATTCCATGCACCATAATAGGAAACTGATTCAAGCCAATCACCCTTGCCTGCAGGCTGCTGGATGCAAGTCTCAGGATGTTTGTACTTCCCCAAGGGACAAAACCTATATGCATATGAATAAATGGAGAGCACATCACTGAATCACTTCCCTTGCAGGTTTTGGGAAGGAATATGGCCACACAGGCAGAGGTTTATCTCAGCCTGGGGAAGGTGGGGGGCTGTGCCCACCTCTACGAACCCCGAACCCCGTGGGTTCTCCTGTTGATCCCCACTCGACTGCGCTTGGCTTGAATTGTCCTCCCCCCCCCCATGGGGAATCTTACTCGTCATTGGCTGACCAGCCGTCTTTCTGGGGCCAAACAGGGAGACATAAGGTGCAAACACAAAGATGAAGCAAGGTCCCTGAAAGGATCTGTCTCACAGACTCTCCTTTCTTTAGGGGCAGGTACAAGGAGACAGATGGGTAGGCTGATGCATGGCGACATTCCTGTTGAAATTAATGTTAGTTACATTTTTCAGCCTATGAGAAAATGAGCTACATTTTCTCTCCATCAGGGCCTGTATTCAGGAACATTTATCCACATTGGTTGGGGAATATTACACATTACTTACTTGTTTATATACGTCTGAATGTTAGTTCTGTGGGACAGTGATATTGTTTTATGTAAAACAATACCCGGTACATGTAGGCATTCAATAAATAAATATGAATAAACGTTAAAAGTTACTTAAATTGCAATGAGAAAATACTTTTTCTTGTTTTCAAAAATAGAGACATGAATGGTTAATGATTATCATTATATTAAACATATGAGAACAAAGACGTATTGGAAGAAAAAATACAAAAACGATAGTAGTTATTGGAAAGTTGTGATTATGGAGGACTTTTTTTTTTGATAAAATTTCTAAGTTTCCTGAAGTGTTATATTGTTTTATTTTTTTTAAAAAAAGTCATGCCTCAAGTGAAAGCACATTGAATTTGAAAGTCCAGAGATCTGGATTCTAGTACTGACAGTGCTGTGTGATAGGCAAGTCTCTGAATTTCTCTGTGCCTTTGTTTTCTCTTTGGGAAGTAGAAGGTCTTAGGACTTCCCAGCTCCAAAATTCTGACACTCCTTTCTGCCAACATTAGCCATTCCCACCACTTTCCTCTGTAGTGCCTAGTCTTCACTGTGAGCCAGAAGGTAGAAACGTTCTAGAATGGCAGTAGACCAATCTAAATAGGGGGAATTGTTTTCATTGCTAATGATCTTTCTGATTATTATTTTCTTTAAAGTGATAGCTTCTGCTGTAGCTGCAGTGACTACTCCAGTTTCTGGCAGCGTGGTATGACCTGTTCTCCCAATTTCATTCTCCCTGAGTTTCAGGAATACCTCAGGAAGCCGCAAGTCCAACTGGTGGCTGGTGGGAGGAGGAAGCACAGCACATTCCATAGCATTAGGCTCCTGCTTTTCTGGTTTGGGTGGAGTGATGGGTCGGCCTCGGGCTGCCGAAGACTTCTCTTTGCTTTCATTACGTACGATTTTTTTTTTTTTTTTTTTTTTTGCTTCCCTGGAGACACTAGAGAATCACAAGTAGGGTAAACTAGCTTCCACTGCCCATCTGATGGGGCAGTACTCAGCGCTAGCAGGCCAACCTCAAAAACCCCTGTATGTTATAGGCTGCTTTTCAATTTACATAGAGTCATTGAAAGTGCATGTGTGATCCCTCTGTGCTTCACAAGATGAATTAGTCAGTCAGGGTACTCCTTGGCGATTTCTCATCTAGTGGACAAGTTCTCTTCATGCCAGGAAGCAGTCTGGAACTCAATTGATTCGTAGTTTCAAAATCTCTAATCATAAGAAAGAATTTCTTTAGTTCATTTGCTCCTCTACTTATGACACATACAAGTCCCAATTTCATAGTACCGTAAAGGCACACCTTTGTGTCAATATAGTGACCATTTCCCCAAAGTCTTTCAAATGAATGTACAAGGGTTACTGCATCACTATGACCGGAATCAAAAAGTACGTCAGTCTGCTTACATGAAATCAGGAAATGATCCAACTTTTGAGCACAGGATGTTTCTCAAGACAATGTTGATACACCTGTGATTAGAAGAATCATTTTTTGGATTAAATAAGCGAACACATGTAAAGCAGTTCCTGGCATATAGTACGTGCTCAAAAAAAGTTAGCTTCGGTTGATTGATTGATTATTACTTTCAAATACATTTGTGGCCCCTTTTTCCTCTAGGAGGGGAGAAGGTTGTTGAGGGCAGAGATTATCCCCCATCCCCAATCATCATAGAAAAATTAGAATATGCAAATAAGCAAAAAAAGAAGACCTGATATGCCCTCAATCCGACCCAGGTTTTTATTATAGATATTCCTCAGTATTTTATATAGAGGGAGTAAAGTATTTGTAAATGTCATCATCAACACACAGTATATATTCAGTACCTATCATGTATAAGATATGGGCTAGAAACCGAGATTTAAAAAATGTATTACACAATCGTTGACTTCAAGGCCTTATATTCTAGTTGTGGAGATAGGACTTAGGAGGGAAGTTTTAAAAAAATATCTATAATAGCAGAAAATCATCCATAAAAATAGTTGTGATTTTTTTTTTAGTTAGCATTTATATCCAGGCCTGAAAATGATGTATGTGGAACTTTTATCATCTAAGAAGTCCTGTGACAAATCGTTTTGTAAAGTCACCTATCTCAAAGCAAATATCCATTCATTAAGTTACTTTGTAACTCAATTTTTATATTTCAAGCTTATATAAAGTGTGCTTCTATTCCTCCTGAGATCTAGAAATGCCTAAGGGAGGTGTCTTATGAATGTGGCACCCTAGCAGCAAACTGTACTTGACTTTCAAGCTCCACTTGACACGGGCTCTCACTGGAGATTTTGTCAAGGGTCCAGTCCAGTCCTCTCTGTGACAGAACTATCTTTCTCCTGCAGCAAATGGGCCTAGAGCCTCTAGATAAGGTTAAGGGCCATTAGCAGAGAACAAACAGAATAAATTTCCTTTCTTATAAAGATAAAAGGGAAGGAACAGATCCCTACATTGCAAGAGCTCTGCTCACTGGCACTGAGTGTCTCCTCTGCCCCTTTATTTTCCCAAAGGCAGCCACCTGGACCAGGTGGTGTGTTAGAACTTTCACTGGCCAGTCGGTATTTGATACCAAACGATAACCAGTTCCTGGGGTGAAACTTGGCCTCACACAGCTATGAGAAATGCTCCCAGCTCAGCCCTGGCTGCTTTTCCAATTCTAGTAGTTGGAGAGATTTTGCTAGCCCAGTGGAAAGCACATGCAACCTAGTCTAAACCCAAAGCTAAACCTAGTAGCTAAGAGCTTTCTCTTGTCCTCAGAAATTTGAAGCTTCACTGAAGAATTCTGAAAGTTGGTAAAGTACCATTAAGCTGAATCTATTGTTCATTTAACTTATTTCCCATAGCACCCTATGTGCTTAATCTGGCAAAAGCTCTCCCCCTCGAGTGTCATTACAAGCCCCTTAACCTTTTTGAAAAGAGCAAAGAAAGGAAAGAGGCATGAGTTTCCCAGCTCATTTTAAGATCAGAAAAGGGCCTACAAGTTTTCAAAACTTCATTCCCATGTTAATTTCCAGAAGAACTGAATTAGATGGACCTAGACATGTTAGCTTTGCTAAGGCTGGTGCTTTGCAATCCTCCAAGAGCAATGCTGTTCACTCCTAGCAAGTAACGAGAAAGAATTGAACAAGGGGACAAGTGGGGGGAAGCCAGGTTATATCTAGAACCTCCTAAGGCAAATCTAGTATTATTATTGCATGTGAAATGCAGAAAATCCCATCCTTATAGGAACTTTTAGGAACAGGTTATGTTCCAAAAACCTTTTAGGAACAGGTTATGTTCCTAAAACCTTTTAGGAACAGGTTATGTTCCTAAAATCTATTTATTTACAAAACTTGTTTGGAACTTAAAATATATTCCACATCCTGCCTGAAAAAATCATCTCCTACTTTTGATTTATTATTATTATTTTTTAAAGTTTATTGGGGTGACAGTTGTCAGTAAAGTTACATAGATTTTAGGTGTACTATTCTGTAATACATGATATATAGATCACATTGTGTGTTCACCCAGAGTCAGTTCTGTGTCCGTCACCATGTATTTGATTCCCTTTACCCCCCTCTATAACCCCCCTTGCCCCTTACCCTCTGGTAACCACTAAACTATTGTCTGTGTCTATGAGATTTTGTTTCTTCATTTGTTTGTCCTGTTCTTTTGTTGTTTTCAGTTTTATATACCACATATCAGTGAAATCATGTGTTCTTGACTTTTTCTGTCTGACTTATTTCATTTAGCATAATAATCTCAAGATCCATCCATGCTGTCGCCAATGGCACTATTTCATCTTTTCTTATGGCAGGATAGTATTCCATTGTGTATATGTACCACAACTTCTTTATCCATTCATCTATCGAAGGACATTTTGGTTGTTTCCATGTCTTGGCCACCGTATACAAAGCTGCAATGAACATTGGAGCACACGTGTCTTTATGGATAAATGTTTTCAGATAATTTGGGTAGATACCCAGGAGAGGAATTGCTGGGTCATATGGTAATTCTATTCTTAATTTTTTGAGGAACCTCCACACTGCCTTCCATAGCGACTGCACCAGTCTGCATTCCCACCAACAGTGTATGAGGGTTCCTTTTTTTCCACAGCCTCTCCAACACTTGTTACTATTTGTCTTGTTGATGATAGCCATTCTGACTGGGGTGAGGTGATATCTCATTGTGGTTTTCATTTGCATTTCTCTGATGATTAGTGATGTTGAGCATTTTGTCATATGTCTATTGGCCATTTGTATGTCCTCTTTGGAGAAATGTCTCTTCAGGTCCTCTGCCCATTTTTTAATTGGATTGTTTGTTTTTTTGTTGTTGAGTTGTATGAGTTCCTTATATATTTTGGATAGGATTTATTATTATTTAAAAATTTTTAATATTAGTTTAGTTTGAGGGACCCGTGATTTTATTAAAACTTTGATTTTATTAAGCTAATACATGTATCTGTGTAAAAAAGTCAAATGGTACTACAGGTCTTATAATTAAATAACCAATACCCACTTCCACAAGTGTCCTAATTCCCACTCCCCAGAAAAACCACTTTCATATTCTTTTAGCTGTTTCTTCTAGTATTGACTGCCATATTTCTAAGTAGCTATGTACTATAGCTATTTCTTGATATTTTAAGGCTTTGGTATTTTCTATTAGGGAAACTGAAAATTTAGCACCCTTATCAGGCTCCTTTCTTTCCCCACCTTCACACACATATACGCGTACTTCCACACTTCCTGTCCCTAGTTTTCCCAATAGCGATACATCACAATCTTTTGTTAGAGAAAAAACTCAGCATTTATTTTATTATGACTATACAAATATTATTTACAGCCAAGTCACATAGTGTGCTAAGAAGAAATTGACTTTTATATGTAACCTTTATCTTTTCCTAGAGTTAATAATTCTCTCTCTCTCTCTCTCTCTCTTTCTCTTTCTCTCTCTCTCTCTCTCTCTCTCTCTCTCTCTCTCTCTCTCTCTCTCTCTCTCCATTTGCTTGTTTTCTTTGAACTGCTTAGCAATTCTTTCATCTTTCATGTCCAATTACTCTCCATCCTCAGGCCAAGACACAGATTTACAAAAGCAGTAACAAGTCTCAATTTTCTTCCAACTTTAGGCATCTCACTTTGTATTCAATAAGATACAATTCTTTTTTTAATTAAAGTTTATTGGGGTGACAATTGTTAGTAAAGTTACATAGGTTTCAGGTGTACAATTCTGTAATACGTCATCCATATATCACATTGTATGCTCACCACCCAGAGTCAGTTCTCATTCCATCACCATATATTTGATCCTCTTTACCCTGTTATACTATCTCCCTTCCCCCCTTACCTTCTGGTAACCACTAAGCTGTTGTCTGTCTCTGCATTTTTGTTTCTTCATTTGTTTATCTTGTTCCTTTGTTGTTTTCAGTTTTATATCCCACATGTCAGTGAAATCATATGGTTCTCGACTTTTTCTGCCTGACTTATTTCATTTAGCACAATAATCTCAGGATCCAGCCATGTTGTCACAAACATACAATTCTTGAAAAAATAATTGGTTTATCAAAAAAACTCTAAGTTTTTAAAAGGCATTTCCTATTGACAGAATGAGAACCTAACTGCCTTTCCTGCCTGCTAACAAAATTCTTCTGTTGTTTCTTATACAGAAAAGTAACTTTTCACTTTAAACAAACAAAAAAAAACTGGAAACTGCTGAAAGCACAAAGAAAAGCATTTCAAAGGAACTTCACATTGAGTATAGAAGGCACACTGTATCAGGAAAACAGTGACTATATAATAAGCACTATTAAAATACTTGGAAAGATAGATACAAAATACCTGACCACAGGCCTCAAGCATCACAGCCTCAGCCCTCTCATATCTGTAAGGTGTCTGTGTGCTGATGGTATTTACTGCTTGGATTATGTAATGACAAGTTGCTATTACTCAATGATGGTTAAACAAAGGTCGGAGGCACTGGGGCACTTTCTTAGAATATCTCATACCTCTTCACCAGGGTAGTCGAATGAAACAAAGTTAAGACCAGGAACTGGTCAAAGTTAAGGCCCATCTTCAATGGGGAACTCTTTTCATTTGTTGTCATGGTAGTATAACTTTTCCATTTGATTTATTCATTGTTCCCTGTGATATTTCAATAAAATCACTTGATCTGGCCAAATTCATTGAGTTGTATACATTAACTAAGTACAGCTTCTTACATGTCAATCATATGTCAATAAAGTATTTTAAAAAAACGTTGATCTGACTCATTAAATAAGCATAGGTTGATTTTAGAGCAGTTACAAGGATCTATTTATTTACTAATATCAGAGATTGGTCAAGATATAACAAACAATGTACACTAATGAAATCCACATACTTTTCGTGGCTTTTTACCTATGATGTGTGATTTTCTTGGCTGTAATGTTATGAAGTCTGACAATAAGACAAGGTGATCCCTCTTTTTTTTAAAAAAGTCTCAAGGCAGTTGCTCTGAGACACTGTATTCCAGTACTATAATGCCACCGTTATACAAAGCAGTTCTGGCAACTCCTCTTCTAGAATTATCTTCAACAGCTGGGTAGAGATGTCAGATAAAATACAGATGCCCAGTTAAATATGAATTTAGTGTAAGCATGGAATATACTTATTCTAAAAAAAAATGTATTCAACATTTATCTGAAGTTCCAATTTAACTGGGTATCCTGTATTTTTGTTAACTCTGGCAACGTTATGCCTGGGTACTTCTATGTAAACAACTTAACTGATGACAGTCTTCGTGGAAGGTGGCTGTGATTTTAGACAGTTTAAAGTCTTTCAAAGTGAAGTCTGATGCCAAGAAGGTTAATGCCACTTTGGGTCAAAAACAAAATTAAAAAGTAAGCAGACAGGTTTTCGGATGGGCCTTGTAAACTGGCTCTCACAAAAGTGCTTAGAGTTTTCTAAGGTGGTTTTAATCAATGTCAGGCTTTGAAAGAGTCATTAGCCTTCCAAAATAATCAGTAAAAAGGGTCGGCAGATTCTGCGAAGGAACTAACAAAACAGAGCCATAAATTTGTGTATAGTTTCAAATGTTACTATCAGATTAAAGAATTACATTGAACAACTGAAACTTTTATATAGTTTGCTCTACAAGTTCTGGATTGTTTTTTTTTGTTGTTGTTGTTTTTTTGCTGTTCTTTGGGAAGAACTGTACAAAAAAGAACATATCTCCAGAGAAATTCAAATGAGTTTACTCCCTGGTGAGTTAACTTTCTCTATGAAACATTTCATTCATTTTTTTTATACTTTTCTATCACTATTGGTAGACAGTAAACCTAAGATTCTGTTCCTTCTCTTTGCCAAAATTCTTGGCAGTGTGTCTTTCCATGGTAGCTATTTCATAAAGCATTGGTGCATTGTAAGCATTTTATCATCTTATTGTTATTATTATTGTTATTTTCATAAAAATGCCATGATATTGACATGGCAGGAATTATTTCTCAACTTCTGCGATGAGGTTACTGTGGTTCAGAGAGAGAGAATGACATGCTACTAAAAAGTATCAGACAAAAGCTCATTTGTACTAAATGGGTACTTTTTTCTTTAGACCAAGCTGACTCTGAAAAAAAGTTAAGTAAACAACATTTGGAGTTTTCTTTCCAATTTGAGGGTTAGGAAATGACTCCGAAAACGTAAGTTAAGGTGAAACAATATTTTACTGAAATGTGATATTCCAAAACACATTTGTTGGTTATTAAACTCTACCCAGAAACCAAAACTCAAGGATCTTTCAAAAGTAACTGAAATACCAATGTAAATTGATGTCTATTATTGATGAGAAGTGACCTGAACTTGTGACCCCTAAAATATCACTGAGAAATGATAAAACATCATAGAATTAATTTTGCAACAGTTTCTTTCCTCAAATAGCATCCAAAAATCACTAAACATGAAAGGAAAAAATTTATAGATAATGTTAAAATTGAGAACTCCATTCATCAAAAGACATGAATAAGAATGAAAAAGCAACCATAAAGTTGGAAAAGATATTGGCAATAATTATATTAGACAAATGATTCATATCCAGAATATATAAAGAGCTTCTACAAATCAATAAGAAAATGGCATGCAATAAAACAATGGCCAGACTTACAAAAGAAAAAAAAAAAGACATCCAAATAGCTAATAAGTATACAAAAGTATATGAAGTCCATCTTCATAAGTCATCAGGGAATTGCAAATTAAAACCATAATGTGATATGCTACTTACCCACCAGAATGGCAAAAATGAAAATGATGGAAAGTACCAAGACTTGGCAAGGACGTGCAGCAACCTGAATCCACATACTCCACTAGTGGGAGTGTAAATTAGTACGACCTCTTGGAAAACTGTTCAGTATTAAAGCTAAAAGCAAACCCCTAAAACCCAACAATTCTACTCATATGTGTATACCCACCACCAACGCAGACACGTATTCACCAAAAGACATACACGAGAATGTTCATAGCAGCAATCTAAATAGTAATCCCCAAATCGAAATGTCCCAAATGCCCATCAACAACAGAATGGATAAATTGTGGTGTATTTACACAATGAAATCCTATGCAGAAATGTGAATGAATAATTTCTAACTACAACAGCAATCTGGATGAATCTTAGAAACATAATGTTACAAAGAAGCCAAACACAAAAGAGAGCATGTAGTATTGTTCCCTTTATATAAAATATTAAAACAGGCAAAACTAATTAATTGTTAGAAGTCAGGACAGTGGTTTTCCTTGACAGTGGGAGGGGAGTAGGAATAAGGACTGAAAAGGAGCATGCAGCAGGACTTCTGTGGCACTGGTAATACTTCTTCATCTGGGTACTGGTTATAAGGTTGCATTCAGTGTATGAAAATTCATGTGTGCACTGTTATAATATGTGCAGATTATAATGTATATTATAATTTAATAAAAAGTTTTTTAATCACTAGGATTTTAAAGAGATCTAATATTTATCAGAATTTCTCTTGGAGAGAAGTTTGTATGCAGTTGGAAGCAATATTTCATGAGGTGCTGGTTAGAAGGTAGTGTGGTAGAGAGCTGCTGTTTTGCCTGCCCTGTATACCTTCCTTTTGTTCTGGAAACAAAATTCCAATTTCCCTCTGTATAATCATCTATTACATGATGAGGCTTTCAGATGCAATGTCCTCCCTGACACACCACTTTCCCACTACAGGAGTATGCATACAACTCAAGCCCACCACTCAGAGAACCTAATACTGGCAATATACCCCCAAAGAGTCAACCAAAGTCCTTTTTAGTAGATCTGAGGTTGAAGGTGCGTGGTAAACACTTAGATCCTTGGGTATGTCAGTCAACAAACCCCATTTTTATGTAAGCAAGCTAAAGTGGGTTTCTGTTGCTTACAGGCCTGCCTGGGCCATATGTTTGCCCTGATATATATTCACAACTAGTATAAGTGTTTATTAAGGGTGGTAGGGAGTCCAGAAGGTCAAGGAGCTTGGAAATTTTACGTAGTAAATTAAATCTCTAAACCAAAGTGGAAAAACATTCAGTAGTAAGATTCCTCTCCACTCCTGAAACTTTGAGACATCAAAGGAATATTATAAACTTCATGGAAGTTTTGCTATGAGAATATTGACAGTCAAGCACTTTATTTTTTTTTCCATCATGCACTTTGTTTTTTTAAATTTTTATTAAATTTACTGGGGTGACGATGGTTAGTAAAACCATATAGGTTTCAAGTGTACATTTCTATAACACATCATCTATGTATTGCATTGTGTGCTCACCACCCAGAGTCAGTTCTATCACCATGTATTTGACCATCACTATATATTTGACCCCCTTTATCCTCTTCTACCATTCCCCCCTTGCCCTCTGGTAACCATTAAACTGTTGTCTGTGTCTATGATTTTTTTGTTTCTTTGTTTGCTCGTCTTGTTCATTTGTAGCTTTCAGTTTTATATCCCACATAAGAGTAAAGTTATATGGTTCTCGACTTTTTTTGCCTTACTTATTTCACTTAGCATGATAATCTCAAGATCCACCCATGTTGGATATGGGGAAATCCAAATAGAAATTTAAATTTAGTCATCTATTGGGAATCCCCTATAAGTTCTTAGACATGCATCAGAAAAGGCAAGATACATTGGTTAAGATCACAGATACTGCCCAAATTTAAAACTTGGAAAGAAAGAAAATTATATATATACATGCACATATATATGCATACATATATAAAAAATATATGCTGTATAATCTAAATATAATTATTATAGTCATAATATAATTTTTATATTTTATATAGTATTAGTATATAGTATTGTATATAATATATACTGTATAAATAATATAATTAATATAACATAATATAATATATGAGAAGGTATATAGACGGATTGATAGATATCATGTTTCATATCATGTTTCCTTTAGTTGATGAATTCTACCTTGATTTCTACGTTACCTCCAGTTCAGATTTCATCCTTTGGAGGTTATGGGAAGCAATGGGGGGAGAAGACTTCTCTATCTGCAGTTGAGTGGTGTAGAGTAAGGGAATTTGTGCCAGCCAAACACAAATAAAACCCTGTTGATTTATAACAAATGTCTAGTCAGCTTAACGTTGGCACACATTCTCAGATTCACAGATAATTTTCGGCTTATCAGTAGGCAGTGTTCCCAAAGCTCATTTGTAAACATTCGTTAAATAGACACTACTGTTATTATTTGAGGCACGTATGACCTCTGATAGATATGAAACAATTCTGAAGATTTAGTTAGTAGCGGTTTTTTCTGTCCTAGAGAAAGCACATGTGTGGTCTGGGAAGTCTGAATCAACAGTCCGGAGACCCCAGCACTAGGTTCTACGTGCTGGGACTCATCAGTAATGTGACTTATCTGACATCCCAGTATATCGGTGGAAGATGAGCCTTTGAGTCCTATCTCCCCTCCATCAGTTAAACACCTAATAAGACCGGAAGCTGAAGCAATAGGAGTAGCAGGGAGAGAGGGGGAAGGAACAAAGCACTGCACATTAAAGTGGGTAAGCAAGTTAAAGTGGATTTCTATTGCTGCAACCAGGGTCTCCATTCCCACCCTCGTCTAAGTGAGTGCTCACCTTGAGGCAGACCCTAAGTTCCTACACAGTTAGAAATATATGAAACGTGAGAGTGAGGTCACTTTTTGGAGATCTGTAATAAATAAATGATATTTTGCCTGCCCAGCATAACTGCCTTATCCTTTTAGTAACAGAACTTCAGTTTTTCTTGGGTATGTTCTCTCCCATGCTCTCAGCCCACGCAGTTCAGGTGAGCCTACCACAATATAACAGGAGTACACAGAGGAGTGACTCAGGCCTAACAAATCAAAGTCACAGTGATTGGTTCATGGATGGGTATGTGGGCACATGACCCGATATGGATCACTGAGAGTTAGCCCGGGGACTTTTGCCAGAACAATTACAAAAGAGGCCTTCACTTTTGGGCTTGTAAAATGGTAAGATGTGGAGCCATCCTGAAAATTAAACTCTCCAGGGGCAGGGTTGAAGCAATGTTTGAGTAGCAAATCCCAGTGTTGTACTGAAACTATTGCTAGTATTCAATGAATGTCCTAGGTACTTCCATTTTCTCCTCACTTGGGGGAGTTTCTGGTGTCTTTTGGATTCCTCAAAAGTCTGAGGATGATCTTCATCTCACCGGTAAAGGAGCTTGACATTACTGTCCTTGGATCGACTCTCTACTTCCCAAATTCCTCTAATATTTTTTCCAGATGGCCAATTGTCTTTATACTTTAGAATTCCTAACCTGCCTTGATATGCCAGTGTTCAGAAAACGTGTGAATATTTTATGGTGAATTGCCATTGTTTAAGAAAGAATTTTCCAACAGAGCTAAAATTGAATGGATATCTCATAAAGTTCCATGTCACTGGAGTTGTTCTTTATCAGTATGATTCAGCAAGGCTAAGTAAATCACCTAAGATCACACAGCTGATAAATGGCAAAGCCAAATAAATACCAAATGTGATTCCCAAGGCCGTGTTCCTTCCACCATGCCAAGCCATATTGTTTTCTAGTCTTCCTAGTACAGATGGATTTGCAATTTTTTTTGGCTTTCATCTGTCTCTCACTCCCCTTCAGTGATCAAGGGTAGGCATTTTCAAGACGGGTACCTAGTATGTAACCACAGGACAATGTGGACTAAATTACGGATAGAAGGATTGATCTAAAGTCATGCCTAATTCAGTCGCTTCATTGGTAAAAAGAATCTGACTCCATTTTTTGATGTTTGACTACTAACAACTTTTAAGCTTCACCCCTTCCTCTTGCCCCTTCTGTCCCACATCTGGGCAAACTGATAAGAAAGCCTGAGTGCTCCCTCCTTTTTGGTGCTGATGAGAAGCTCAAATCATGTGTGGAAACCCTCACCCTGGTCCCATCCCGTAACCATAAAAAAAAAAAAAAAATTTAAAAACCCAAGCCAGTGCCATTTCTTTGCCCTCTCTCAGGCCACTTTTTGATCTGCTTGGGAATCACCTCACTCTCTCCAGAAAGCCTTATTATGTGAGTAATAAACCTGTTCATGCCCTCTTGGTGTGAGTGTGTGTGTGTGTGTGTGTGTATGTGTGTGTGTGTCATCCGTCTTGACATACCAAACAAATTTTGGGTGGGGATCCTTCCTGTTTCTGAAGAGTGATCACAACAGTGGAAATATTATAATACTATCTTCGAGGATTATTGTTAAGAATGACAGATAATTTAATAAAGTGCTTTACAGTCACATAGTAGGTGCTCATAAGGCTGCGATAAAGTTGAAATGAGTTAATAATTACAGAACAACTTAGAACAGTATCTAGCACATATTAAGTGCTTTCTAAGGTTTTACAGCCTCAGAAGAGGCCTTGATAGAGACCAACCATGGCAATCTGGCATGTTTATGATTTGAACTCTCTCTCTCATGCAAGTCAAATATGCATTTAATGCAACTCCACTAAATGCATGTGGTTGCAGCTATTCTGTAACCCTTTCATCAAGTGAATATCTGCAGCCCTTGACTTGAAGGATCTATGAACGTCAGGGAGAGATGAGAAGCCTGCGTTGGATCAAGGAGAACTACCAGGACCTAGCTGGGAAAGGCACTGACAGCTATCGGCAACAGTTTGGAAGGCCTCCAGGGAGAAGAGCCCTTAAGGGCAGAAATATCATCAAGATTGTACACTGGTGTTTGACAGAAGTCAGTCTAACCCTTCCCTCCCTTCTTGCCAAGAGATGGTATATGCCTCTATGAAAGACTTCCTTCAGAAACAGTAAGCAATATTAGCTCTATGATGGGCATCTCTATTAGCTTTGATAGTAAGGCTCCGTTTTTCCTTTTCAGAGGTAGAAGGAGGACAAGACATCATGTTCTTAACTGGAAAATCTCTACTAGACACATTAAATTGAAATATCGAAACTGCATAGAAGACTACTTCCAATTTTCATGACTGGTATTTCTAACAGAAAACAGGGTATGCAGCAAATGTCAAAATCATAAGATGTTTCTCCTCTGATAAAACGTTTTGCAATGTGTGGGATGATGTATATTATGGGAGATAATTTTAGGAGCTGGTTCAGGCATTAACATATATTGAATTATAAGGGGAGAAAAGTTATTCCTCTTAAAATTCATTTCATTCCTTCTGATTACACCCCAGGGAAAGTCTCAGTTGCTGCTGGTATTCTAGTAGGCCTCTAAACAAGGAGCATGCTTTAGGCTTAGAGATCAGGAAAGACAGGTTTAGTTAGAATTTTTTATAATACGTTCTTTGTTTTTATTAGATTTACGTTTACAGGTACATTCAATGTTTAGCAAGTGAGGTCTGTCTCCAATTTTATGGTAATGATATGCAGTCCCTTTTCCAAAAACATAAATAAATAAAAATTTAAGGAACTGAGTTGATTTAAAATATCAAATCAACACTAGTACAGGTAATACAAAGGTACAGCAAACACTCTGATGGTAATGCAGAATGACGAAACTTTGGGAATCACTGTCCTAATATACAGAGGGTGCCAAAAAATGTACACACATTTTAAGAAAGGAAAAAACTGTATTAAAATTGTAATAGTCAATATATACTGATAACAAAAGATGAATACAAGTCATATGGATACATCTTTTGGCATCCCCGGTATATTTAAATTACACGGCATAAACAAATCCCGGAAGATGATGTACCCAATTAGTTCATATCAATTCTAAATCCTGACATGAAATACCTAAGAAATATAGTGGGGTGAAACCTGAGATGCCAGAATGCTCCCTCTTGGGACCCCACTTTCTCCCTCCCTATTCAATTTTCCAGTACGCACGTATCATCTTCAACGGCTCTTTAATGCCAAAATTTCACCATATGACAAGGGAGTCTTGTTTTATGGGTAATGGAAATAAGGTCAGTGTGATCATTTTAATTAAAAAGTTGATTTCATCAAACCCACAGATGTAGTTAATCCACACTACTGAAAACATCTTCAAGTTCAAAGAACTATAATAACAAATTAATCAGCTTTGTAGTTATCATATGAAAGTAAGTAGAAAATCAATTATTTGACATAGATATTATGGGATGGTCTTCGAACTGAAACCAAAGTAAATGTACTTTTAAATAACATGAGCTTTAGCAAAAATTAGATAGATGAGATAGATAGACGATAGATAATAGATAGACAAGTGCACGTAACGTGTCTATTCATATTTAACATGTGGAGCACTTACTATATAGACACGACAGTTGTGCTTGTTGCTGCAGTGGGTGTACAGATAAGTAAAGACATGGCCCCTGGCCTTGCAGACCTTAGCCTCATCTAGGCTCGCCAAAAGACAACATATATAAATTTTCTGGCACAGAGTAATGCTAAATAAATGTGAGTTCTCTTACCTCACTCTCCTCCTTCCATATTCTCATTCTTAATACAAAGTGAAAGAGCCTCATGAATTCCTTTTAAGTCACATTAAAAGGAACGCACTGCAGGAGCCCATTGACCCTAATAACGCAAGTCATTTCACAACACATACCACAGATTTAACAGAGTCAGAATTCTCAGAATAAAGAATTTGTAGCCTCATTATACCTGCTTTCCACTAGCTGGAGGAAAGCTTGTGGAAAGCGAGACAGAAGCTATCCCATGGGAAGCTAACAGGGCAAATTCTAGGAATTGTATGTCCCCACACCAAGCCCTGTCCCGATGATGTCACAATACACTGCCAGTCCTGGCAGCAGGTTTGACACACTGCATGCTCAGGAAAAACTAGCTTTTGGGGAACTCCAATACGCTCCCCACATTATTTATTCTTGAGGAAGTGACAGAGTTCTTTTGATGAAGTGACAGTTTTTTGTTTATTTGTTTGTTTGTTTTTCAAAGAGGGCACAGCTCACAGTGGCCCATAGGGGGATCAAACCGGCAACCTTGGTGTTTTAGCACCACGCTCTAACCAACGGAGCTAACCGGCCACCCCCTGACAGAGTTCTTTATAGGTGAGCCACAGAGCAGGGTCACACTCCCTGGAATCTTGCTCTAAATAAAGGGAACTCTACAACCCTAGTTACACAGGTTCTTGAAAAGACATTGAATAGTCAGTTTTTCTTTTTTAAGGAAATGGAAAATGGGCATTTTTTTGTTGCCTAGAGCCTAGCATAGTGCCTGAGATATCTAGGCATCCAGTATATCACGTGGTGTTTGAATAATGAATGAACGAAAAGTGTCACTTAGGAAACTGCCAGTTCTGTATGACCTGTTAGGAGTCTAATAGAATGATCATAGCTAACGCTAACATAGTTTCTATTATATGCTAGGCATTGTTCTAAGTGCCTAAAGTTATTACATTTTTTTCACCCTTGCAACAACTCTATGAGGTAGACACAAGTATAATTATTAACAGAAAGTTATTTTATACCCACTGTACAAATGGGAAAATAGAGACTCATAAGGATTAATTCACTTGTCTAAGATTGCCCAGCTAACAGTGAAACTAAATTCAAGCCCAGGCCTCATTTTTCTCTACTCTCCTTTCTGTTGTACAACTCATCTAAAGCTTAATGTCTACTGTCTATTCTAAAATGTGTTCTGGGGATGACTGTATCAGAATCACCTGGGAGTGGGCATGAGAAATGTGGATTGCTGGAACCCATCACAGATCTGATTTAGGATGTCTTGGGATGCGTCTAAAAATCTGCATTTCAGACAACTCCCTCTTCCACCATTCATAATTCATATGCACACTAAGGTACCCAGTGTGGCTGATCCCACCTATATCCTTGAAGCCCCTTTGAGGGTATTAATTCCCTCTTCTGAATCCCTGAACATTGATTTTCTATAAATTCACTTGGAGTACTGTCTTCCTTCTCACTGTTTTCCTGTGACTCTGAGTGAGAAAAGTGAAATACATATATGAACTCTGAGCCTTATCCTGTGAGTCTCAGGGATGTCGTGTTTACTTAAGGTTTGAATTTCACATTAACTGATTTACAATTCAGCCAGTTCGGTGAATTCCAAGTTAATGTATGAAGAACAACTAACAAATGATCACTGGAAAAATAAATGACCAACTTACTTTCAAAATGCTATTACTTTTGTTTTCTCATTTAGTACTGGTTTTAATCTCTGCTCTGTGTTTTTATCCAAACCTTGTGACTTTGAAAGCAATATTTGTTGCTATGCCTTTGGTCAAATATAGTTTGTAGCCATTATTCCTGGTTCTTCAAAAATCAATATTAATCAGTGACAATCATCATTGTGAGAGATGCATAATACTTCAACACAAACATTTGCTAGTCTACTAAAATTGATAGTTTCTGAGGTCCTTCTTGATGCTGCCTTTTATGTTATGAAAAGAGGAGACAATTTTTGTTGAGTGCCTATTATTGTGAGGTGTAAACATAGTTAGAAGAGGTGGTATTAACATAGTGAAGGGCTCAGATCTGAGACAGATTACCTGGGTTCAAATTCTGGCTCTGCCATTTCCTAGCTTGGAAAGCATAAGGAAATTATTTAAATTCTCTGTGATTCCAGTTTCCCATCTCTAAAATGGATAATAAAACCATCTTGTATATTTTAAAGGTGGACAGAATTTCTTCCCTCCATCCATCTATGCCTGTGCAAGATGATGTTGTAGATATGTCCATCAGGAGGTAGAATCTGTTTCTCTACCCCTTAAGTCTGGATTGGCCATGTGACTCGCTTTGACCAAAGCAACACTGGCAAATGTAACACAAACAGATGCTTATAAAGCACTTGAAGAAACAGAATGCCTAATTGACCCGCCATTGACTGAAGATGCTGTAAAGCCCTGGTGAGGCCAGCAGAAGAACCACCCCACTGAGCCCAGCCCAAATTACTGTCTCTGATTCATCTACTTCCTAAGCATGACTATTTCTGTGCTGAATTCCTCCCGCCCTTCGCTTTAAGTACTGGTGTTCCACAGGGTTTTTTCTTCTAATACTACAGTTTCTCTTTAGGAACTACTAATAGTATCTCAACCATTACCCACATGGCCCTGGCTCTAAATTTATATCTTTAGTCCCTACCTCTTCCTGAGCACCCCACATCCAGCCTTCTCAAGGTCACCCAAAACCCAATATATCTAAGTACAACAATATCATCTTCCCCTATAACCTCCTGTATGCTTCCCTCAGTTACTGGCTCCATTTGGAAGCCCAGGTGATGAAACTAGAGTCATTTAGACAGACATCAGATGCTTTATTCTGCCTCCTAATGGCTCTCAAATCTACCCGTCACCTCTTAATCTCTATATTTTTGTATTAGTTTAGTCTCTAGTAATCTTTCACCTGACTGGCCTCCAACTCCAGAAAAAGTGTTGAAAAGTGAAACACCTACAGGTGCCAGGCAAATAACTTAACTAAATAAAAGGGATCAGGTGTAGATACTTTGTTGTGGTGACAAACTGGAGAACACATGTTTTACCTAAAGCACTTCCAGATTTTTAACGTAGCTGCAAAACTTGGGTTGCCAGATTTAGCAAATTAAAATTCAAGACTCTCAGGAATTATTTTATAAAACATCTACACTCCAGGGACTGCCTCTTATTATCGTTCAACAAGTACTGTTTGAGCTGCGACTGAGTCAGCATCTCTTCATCTGGTTTGTTGCTATCAGATTTTGGTCATTCTCCAGATAACTGGACCTCAACTATATAAACTTGGAAACCTACCTGTCTGTCCTGCTACAAGTTCTGGAGACTCAAAGCCAGTCCATCTGCAGAGATATGAGGAACTCTGATAATAAATGAGTCCATGGTTCCAATTTTTCCAGCCCACACCTTTGTCTTTGGATTTCTAAGATGCCCATGTGCCCTTATAATGAATTTGCACTTTTCACTTCAACAAGCTTGAGTTGGTTTGACTTAAGGTCTTTCAAGTGCATTTAGTGTTCTCTCTATATGAGTGTTTGTCTCCAAATTTCCAAACTTTTTATAAGGACATCCGTCATATTGGATTAGGGCCCAACCTAATGACCTCGTTTTAACTTGACCACCTCTGCTAAGACCCTATCTCCAAATAAGGTCATATTCTGAGGTACTGGGGATTAGGACTTCAACAAATTCAACATAGACACTTTTAAGGGGACACAATTCAACCCATAACAGTAGGAGGCCCACCTCAGACTAAAATTTCAGCTTGAATCCCATAAAAAGTTTAATGTTTGTTTTAATTTTTTAAAAGTGATGTTCTTTCCCCCTTAAATCCTCAAGTGTATTGACATTCCAGAAAGATACTCCTTGTGTATGTTGTGGCTTCCTCACCTTGCTTCTGATGTATCACTAAGTGGAAATTTTAGAGTCATCAGCAATAAGTTTATAATCATATCTTATGGCAGCAAATAGCATGGTGTAAGTTGCAAGGGAAGAGAAACTTTGCCTTTCTTGTTCACTACAGTATCCTTACCACATAAAAGAGTGCCTGGAACATAGTAGAAGCTCAAACAATACTTGTTGAATGATAATAAGAGGCGATCCCTGGAGTGTAGACTTTTTATAAATAGTTGGGTCACTCTCTTAATCGCCATCTCCATTTGAGAAATCGAGGAACAATCTGAACATTATATGAATTGCTATGGAAAGATAAATAAGGATTAGTCAGTCTAAAGCTTGCCCAAATTAGGGATATAGCCCCTCTTTTGGCAAGACTTCATTTTGATTCTTGTTTTCTTTCAGTGAAACAGATATTGAATATACACGAGATAGATGGACCAATAGGCAGCACTCTACCTTGGTTCCTTATGAAATGCTTCACTAAGTAATATACAGACACTACCTGTACTGCTTCACTAAGCATGAAATGCTTCACTATGTAATATACAGACCCTACCTGTACTGCCTCCATCTCTTAGCCAGGAGTGAGACTCCTTAAACCATCCACAGAGTAGCCTGATTGCCTGTCTGAGTCAATCGTGTTATTTTTTTTTTTTCTAACAAGATGGATCATAGAGGAGGGTAAATGTATCTTGCCCCTTTTTATTATCTTCTCTAGGGAAGAAGTTATGGGCCTGTAACAACATCTGTTATGATCTCAAGGTTTGTGTCCCATTCCAAAGTTCATATGGGGAAGCCCTAACCACCAATGTGATGCTATTAGTAGCTGGGCCTTTAGAGGTAATTAGGTTTCGATGAGGTCAAGAGGGTGGAGGTCACATGATGGGATTAATGTCCTTATAAGAAGAGGAAGAGAGACCAGAGCTCTCTGCACTCATGTAAGGACACAGCTGGGGGCAGCTGTCTGCAAACCAGGAATAGAGTTCTCACCAGGAACCAGATCTGCCAGCATCCTGATATCAGACTTCCGTCCTCCAGAACCGTGAGAAAAATCAGTGTCTGTTGTTTAAGCTGCCCAGCCGATAGTATTTTGTTATAGCAGCTCAAACGAAGACAATATTCCATCACAAATCTTTTTGCCTTGTCTTAAAAATAAAGGGATACATTTCTTTCTAGCTTTATATGACTGTTAAAAGAAAACAAGTATGATTTCTAAACAAAGGAGGTTCAAGAAAAGGATTGGTTTAGGTGTTACTTGTTCTCTTTCCTTATTGCAGTTACATGGCCTTCCTCTGGGAAAGGGGCACTGAAATTTTGGTATAACTTACTTAATAACAGTAGTCAATTGTCATAATGTGTTAATCTCAAGTACTTCCCAGGACAAGGAAAAATTGTTACCTGGCCTTGTCCTGACAGATTTTCCCAAGGGTTTCCCGTAATAAGGATCTACTATATTTTTAAAAAGCAGGTTATAAAATAATATGTATTATATAATTATATTTTTTATAATATAAGTATTTATAGGCATAAAAAAATGTTCTGGAAGGATACACCCAAGGGTGTTAACAGAAACTCTAACTACATATTCAAATTATGTGTAATTTTTAAGCTTTCTTTTTTGTTTCTTTAGGTATTTTAATTCTTGTGCCACAAAAAAGATACTGCTTTTGTAATAAGACAATTTCATAATAAAAATGTTTCAACTACTAAAATAATACAAGCTTCAGAAAGACTACACAGTTTCTGAGAGTATCAAAATGACACTTAGATTTAATGTTTTCAGGAAGAGGTAAGAAAGTTCACATTTATTAAGTACATGCTATGTTTCAGCAATCCTGCAAGGTGAGTGATACTGTTCCCATTTTACAGATGAGGAAACTTAAGGTTCAAGGAGGTTACATAAATAGTCAATGGGACTATGATTTAGACCCAACTCAAAGCAGAGGGGCTATGATTTAGTCGCAACTAAATCATAGTTGGGGCTATAATTTAGACCCAACTCAAAGCTGAGCCAGGATTAAACACAACAGCTACTCTCTCCACTTGACTGCACAGCTCCCAGCACAGCATAAGAGAAGGCACTAGAGACCTGGTTTTATTCCTCACCCTTCATAGCGCCTGTATACAATAAATAGGCTGTCAGTAATGGCTGCACCTAAGCTGCATCTGAGTCAAGTTCCTTTCTTACAGCTCAGGGAAGGAATGCCATGTCAGGCTCACAGACACGTCACTCCTCCCTTTATTCACTCTGAGAGAACACAATGGATCTGAGATTTTTGTCACCACTGCAGTGCAACGTGCTGCGTCTTTTAAGACTAAATGTGGCTTACGTTCTTTCTGCTTGTGGTAAAAGACCATCATTAGGGTGACTTAGATCCCTTTGATAATTCTGAGATACACTTGCTCTTAAGGGAAGCTCTCTACATCATGATCGACTGACAATTGGCCTCTTATTTTAACAACTGGCAGAGCATTACAGCGTTGTTTCAATTATCCTTTGTTTTCCTGTCCTGTTGGGTGTTTTGTTAAAGCATTCAGATGACTTTGATTCCCATCACACCAAGGAGCTTTGGGCAAACTATTTATGATCTCTCCTTGCTGTCCTATCACTTCTCTGAAGAACATAATTGCTAAACATTGTTTTCCCATCGTTAAAATGGGCACAGTGGGGCACTGCCTCTGCATCTCATGGTGGCAAGTGGAGAATGACTAGCAAGGAGCCAGTGTGACAGGTGGAAGAGAAGCCAGTGTGACAGGTGGAAGAGAACTCTGAACAAAACATGAATGAGTGCTGATATTTAGGGAAAGGTGGAAAATTACGTGCACTAATGGGGGGAAGTATCTGCATTACAACAAGGACGATTTAGGAAGCTCTTACAATGGGCCAGACCTGGGCTAAGTGCTTTATAAGTGTTATGTGATTTGTTCCTACAAGCGGGAGCTGACCCAAATTGTGTGAGGTGCTGAAGAGTATACACCTTGGGGTGGGAGTCTTTTAGATTACAAAATTAAAACTACAACATGTCTAAGGGCCCCTGATGAGGGGCTCATGCAAGTGAGGTGCCTTGATAATTAAATGCTTTGGCTTCCTGGCAAACTCACAAATCCTCTCGAGTGTGTATTCTCCATTCTACAGATAAGGAAGCTCAATGGGGTTAAGTAAGTTGCCCAGTCACAGAGCTACCAAGTGGCACAGCAAGGATTCTAACCAGGATTCCAAAATCCTTAAAGAATTGCCCAAAGCCCCCAAATAGGCAATTCATGAGGAGAAACTCCCTTGAAAGAGCAGCACGACACCTTCATGAGAGTTTCTAGGCAGGGCCCAGCCCGTCGGAACCTGCAGGGCTTGGGCGTGTAGAGTCCTGCCAAAACCTCTGTAGGATTTGCATATTTCAGATTCATGGACTCCAGAAGGAAAGCCAGATTTTAATGACTGCTCTTTGTATCTACAAACTAAAAAGCAGAGAAGAAAAAAAAATATATATAAATATATATATATTTTTTTCTTTTTTTTTAAGACACAATTAATTTAGTCACAGTCCTGGATAAGAAGCTGCCAGTATTCAAAGCTGGATGCAGAGATAAACTAGCTTGGGGAGCAGAGGGAGCCCCAATTTGTAGTGTTCGCCAATTTCTATGGTGTCAGTATACACTCCATGGATAGTTTCAAGATACCAATGGTCATTTGGTTCTCAAAATTCCTGAATATTTCCCAATCAGCTTTTAGAAGCAGGTCTGAGCTGTCCCATCACACCACGAACTAGATGTTGGACTTGGCTTGTGATGGTCATGGCCTCAGGTCTTTCAGTTATTATGATCTTTCTTAAAATTCAGAGGTAAATATTATTGGCCCTGAAATCTTGTCTAGTTGGCACTGTGGAAAGAGGACTTGAGATTAATTGTAAAGTCTCAAGAATGTTAGGGAAATGAGTTCGGGGTACTTCATGGTCCACCACGACCCATTATAAAATCTTTATGCAACATATAATCAACTACTGATGTATGTGTGAACCCTCAGCCCCTGTCCCTCCATAGTCACCAAACCTATTTGACCCCCTCACGCGTCTGTCCCTCCCCCAGCCCAATGAGTAACTGAAACAGCCAAGGATAGGACAACTGGTAAAAGCAAAATGGGACAAGTCCAAAATCCTCATTTTATAAATAGGGAACTAAGGCCTAAGGAGAAGAAAGTGACAAAGGTTATATAAAATTTTAAATACTAGAGCTAAAAGTTAAGTCTCCTGACTGTCTGCAATCCTTTCTAACACCTTGCTGTTTAAGCAATTAAATCTTATAATAAACATTTCATGATGATTATCTTTGAACCGTACCATATCTTCCAGATTGATTTTATAACAACATTAGGAAAGTGATAATTTGGCTGTTTGGGTCCCTGACTCATTTCCTCTGCTTCTGCTGTTTCTAGTTTTGGGGAGCTGTAAACACTCATCACTGCACAGGTAAGCTTCAATTCAAAGACCAACTAGATTCCCCACAGAAAACAGCCTAAGACAGGGGCTTGCCCAGAGGTAGTTTATTTTGGGACCTAACCCAGGGAAGCAGGGAAAGGCAACACAAGTGTGTTACTAAACCCTGGGCAACTGGAACTTACCCCACTGGGACCCCAAGAAGAGTCTTACAGATCGCCTTTCAGAATTAAGGGGTTCCTGCAGTGTGAGATTTTCAGTGCAAAAACCAGGAAAGTCCTGGGAAAACCAAGATAAGTTGGTCACCCTAAGAATCGTCTGCCCAATAGCCAGAAGAGGAGAACATTTATCCTCTAGCTCCCATCCTTCAGTGATTAAGTTACCCCATGAGATGCCAACTTTCATGCTTGCATGTTTGCATATGTGAAAGTCAAACATTTCTTTAGGTGACCAAACAAGTGGAGTAAGAACAGCCCCAGAGCAGAAAGAGATGAAGTGCAACACACCTCCAGCCGCTGGGTACTGTGGCAATGGCTGGACCTGGTAGGAGTTCGGTATCAACTGACCAACCCCTGGGCCCTGGGGTATGGTGACAACGGAAGCTGCTATGCAGTTTACCAGGCTGCCCTTTCATGAATCTACCCATGACAAGATGTTAACCCTTACATGGTTTTCTCTCCTTCCTTCTTCACTTCCTTCCTTCCTTCCTTCCTTCCTTCCTTCCTTCCTTCCTTCCTTCCTCACTTCCTTTTTACTCCTTTAATAACTATCTAGTGAATACCAACAATATTCCAGGGACTATGCTAGTTACTTGAGATGTAAAAATGACTAAACACAATCCTTGCCCTCAAGAAGCGTGCAGAGGAGGGGACAATCATAAAATAGACAGTTACAATATAACTTGGTAGAGGAATGGACAGGAAGGAAAAAGGAGAAGGAAGGCTTCACATAGGAAGTAACCTTTAAGTTAAGTCTCTAAGGATAATTAGTAATAATAATAATAATGGGTAACTTTGGTGGGATGCTGAATACGCGCCAGGCAATGTTTTAAGGTCTTTATAGTACTAATTCATTTAATCCTTACAACAGCCTGGTGAAGGAGGTGTTATTGTTATCCTTGATTTAGAAATGACAGAGCTGAACTATGGAAACATTAAGTTTCCCAAGGTTGAAGGGACAATGGCACAGACTGATAGCTATTCACCAAAACCCAATTTTCTCTTCTTCCTAGGCACACAGCTAGACTACATTTCCCAGCCTCCTTTGCAGCTAGGTGTAGCCAAGTGACTGAATTCTAGCTAATGAAATGTGAGCAGGAAAAATATGTATCACTTCCAGGACTGACCCATAAAAACTTCCTATGGATATTCTCGTTACACTTTTCCCCTTCTGGACGTCTGGAAAGGGCAATGTTGGAAAGCATATGTTGCACATGGTCGCATCCCTAGCAGTCTGGGTCCCTAAATACGGGAGGGCTGATCCCCACTGATTACTCACCTACCCAGCACTGTTATTTGGGCAAGAGATAAGCTTTTATTGTGTTTGAGCCACTCTAGATCTTTGGGCCTTTTCGTTACAGCAACAGTTACACCTATATTATGAATTTATTTATTAAGGCAGTGCATCTACTGTAATTAATATAGGCACATAGGAGAAAATGGCCAAAAATTAGGTTGAAGAGATAAATGAAAGATGTCATGTACCATATAAAAAAGGCTTAACTTTTTGCCCCAGAACTACAGATTAAGTCTTCTTTTAAGATGGAGCAGAAGGGGGGAATAAAGGATCGTTACAGTTCCAGTTGAGTCAAGAGGAGACTTGAGGGAGGTCATACCAAATATATTCTTTTTTTCTGAGTAACAAGAAGCAGAGTTATTTTCCTAGGGGCATGCTGTATGTGCAGGCCTGTGGGTAGGTTGGGAGGGAGCACGATGAGAGTCTGAGAAAAGTGGTGAAGGTTAATAATGTGAGAGGCAGCCATTAAGAGAGCATACTTTGGAGCTTATGTCAGTCATATCCTGTAGGGAAAACAGCTATAGCTCTCGGCCTTTCAATTAGAAGGGTATTTAATACAGGAAACTAGGTTAACACAGAACTGGTGGAAAGGCCCAAGAAGCAAAATTCACGGAGATCCCCACTAGCTTTCATTGCCTCAGAGCCAAAGAGCTGCTGCCATCCAACTCAGAAGCTTGCAGAAAACCACTGCCAACTTCAGAGACATGCACAGTCCCAAGGCAGTGAAATGGAAGAGAAATGTAGTGATGATGACTAAGAAAAACTCACGTTTGGGAAGTCCATTTGGGTGTTTTAAAAATGTAAAAGCAAATTCTTTGAAATTATTTCCATCAAGACACGTAATCTACGTCCTTTCCCCCTTGAATCTGGGTAGGTTTATAACTGCTTCGACCAGTGGAATGTGGTGGAAATGAAGCTATGTGACTTCCAAGGATAGTTCAAAAATAGCTTTGAACGTTCTTTCTTGCTTGCTGAGAACACGGATTCTAGGAGCCCTGAGCTGCCATATAAGAAGTCTGACTACTCCAGACCACCATGTTGTAAGGGAGCATGAGTCACATGGAGAGTTTCATAAGAGGAGGCAAGAAGGTTTGAAAAGGCAATGAGAAAATGGAGGCAGAGGGAGAGAAGAAGATGTGATGATAGAAGCAGCGTTTGGAGTGATGTGGGCCATGCGCCGAAGAATGCTGGCAGCCTCTAGAAGCTGGAAAAAGCAAGGAAACAGACTGTCTCCTAGAACCTCCAGAAAGAATGCAGCCCAGCTGATCCATTTTAGATTTCTGACCTCCAGATTACATGTTGCTTTAAGCCACTAAGTTTATGGTCATATGTTACAGCAATAGCAACCCAATCCAGTGCCCAACTCTGTGTACACCCCCCCATAGATATTTATTAGTAAATAAACAAATGAACACGTCTACAAGCATCTCTTCTTATAAGTAAACATGGAATTGTAATCCAGTATAATTTTCAATGATTCATTTACTCCTGAAATGTAAATATTAGGAGTTATGATATTTTCAGTTCCCCTAAACTCCTAAACCCAGACTAAATGCAGGAAAGAACAAGTCAAATAGAAAAATGCTGTGTTTTAAGAGACGACGATACCTAAAATGTATTGAACATTTCTCTTGTCTGATTCTCACAACTACTACCATCGTTCACAGAGGGATTAAATAACTTGTCCAAAGTCTCACAGCTCATAAGTGATAAGGCCAGGATTAGAGCCCAGGCTCAATTACGACCAAGTTTAAGCATGTGGCCTCTACTGTGTCCTGCTATGGTGTGGGGAGGGTACAGCACAAGATACTGAAAGGCTGCAGTACTGGGAGTCACCAGTTAAGGGTCCTGATCTGCCACTGCATGACCCTGAGAAAGTTCCCTACCTTTGGGGCCTGGTTTCTTCTTCTGAAAAATGTGCAGGTTGAGCCAGATGACCTTTACAGTCTCTTTCAGAACAGGGTTTCTGAATCAATTTCTAAGTTCAAGGAAAATCACACATGCTAAACGAGTGAAATAAGGACAGGGTAGCATCATGCCCTGTTTGATACACTAAAGGCATTTTTGCTTCCTCTGGTACCTGGTTACATTCCAGTATCCATTTGCTTATTTTATCTCTTTACCACCATTGTTTTATAAAAGGAACAAGGAAGAATGTGGTAGACTGATTACAAAAATGGCTCTAATTCTCCACTCCTCCCTGGAGCTATGCTCTTTGCAATGGGGATTTGTGTCTTACTTTACCCGATAGCATACAGTGGAAGTGGTAGTATGACAGTTCTGAGCCTAAGCCTTGCACTCCTCTAGGCTCTCTCAGGCCCATACCTTGCTACGAGAAAAGCCCAGGCTAGCCTGCTGGGTGATGAGAGACCACACGTAGCAGAGTCATGTAGCTAAGCCATTCAAGCCAAAGCCATGCTAGATTAGCCAGTCCCCAACCAGTTGTTCATCAGACCACAGATGCTGCAATGAGCCAAGATCAGCCACGGCCAGCTTGAACAGCAGAATCACCCAGCCAACCGCCACTATGGCTGTTTTTTATGTAACTTTACTATGGCAATAGATAACTGATACAGTTCAACTTTCATGCAAAGCAGGAAGTCTAGTATATGAATTAGGCCTGCATTAAGCAGAATGATTTATTAATCAAGAAAATTAATCTAGGTTGCGAGTGTTAGAAATCTGACTCAGAATTGCTTAAACATACAAGGGAGGAACTTTGGGACTTATTATTGAAAAGTCTAAGGGTAGACACAACCAGATCTAGGTGACCCAAATTTGTCATTAGGAGCTTGATTTTCTCCATCTCTTGGTTCTATTTTTGTCTGTTTTGTTTCTTTCTCTTGCAAAGACTCCCTCATGGGGCAAGAGAGCCACCAGCAGCCTCCAGCTTACACTGTATTGTACTTGTTATTAAGTAGAAAGAGGATTTCTGTTTTCTAACAGTTCAAGTAAAAGTCCTAGGGACAACTTTCAATGGAGCGATCAGGACCGCTCACCTATCCCTGAACCAAGCACTTTGTTTTTTTCAAGATGATACGCTGGGCCTAGACCTAGATCGTGCGTCCAAGCTTATAGATAGGGGATGGGTTGGTATTGAAACCACGTGGACCAAGAATAAACAAAGAGGGGATTTCCTAAAGGAAAATTGAAATAGTGCTACCAAAAGAAAGAGGAATAGATGAAAACAACATATATCTTCTATACTCCCCAGGATTACTCATGAATTAAAGAAAGAGTGAAGCAATGACTTAGCATTGATTCTACTGCAAACCAGAAGGCGGTTCACTCCTACCTGTAAAGACTTTCCAGCTTTGATGCCAAAGCAGCTATTGTCATGCACAATGCTTCTTCCACCCTGACCAGATAACATCAAAAAATCAAGTTTTGATCACATCTGTCACACAAGAAAATAAAATAAGATCAAGGGGCCATACACATCAAAGGAAGGGCTTGTGACAGTCATAGGAGCAATGAGGTACCTGAATTTGATCTCAAAGACTCTTGAAGTGTGCCCAGGAGCTACCTGAATCATAAAATCATTTCCACATTCTCACTGGAGAGGCGACGCAGAGCAGTGGCTAAGAGCACAGAGTCTGGGTACTGCCTGCATATGTTCGGGTCCCATATCTGCTTCCTTTATAAGCCTGTGTGACTTTGGGCAAGTTACTCAGTCTCTGTGCTTCAGCTTTCCCATCAGTAAATGAGCATAACAATTTACCTTGTAGGAAGAGAAAATGAGTCATAATATGGAAATCACTTGGAATATTCTCTGGTACATAGTAAGAGCTATAAAGTGTCAGCTGTTAATCATCGGGGAGGATGTATGTGGCAACATGTCCTTTCAGCATGGAATAAGAAGGTCTGGCAACATCAATCAAAGATATGTGACCTTGGCTGAGTTACTTATTGTCTGTGGGGTTATTTTATTTCTTCATCTATAACACGATGGCAATTACCCTGTTTACCTCACAAGGCCACCATAAAGATCAGAGGAGACGGTGGATGCTAAATTCTTTGAAAACCTCCTTTTATAAATAAGAGGCCTTATTAATACTGATTATCTTCAGCCAGATTATCTTATTTATGTGCAATCAGGAACTTTTCATCCCACGCTGTTTTGCACAAGGAATCATTAGGAAACAAAATCTGCTGTTGACATAGATTCTCCAACCAAACCCAGTTCAAAGGTCACTAGGATTGCTTTGAGATTGAAATATCCCCCCCCCCCCCCACCTTTTGTACCTAGCCTGAAATAAAGCTGACTGAAGGAGAAAGGGTATTAAACTGGGGGTCAAGACACCGGGATTGTAGCTTCCAGTTGTGCCATTAATTTACTGTGTTGTCTCAGGTGAGTCATTTTATTTCTCTGGGTTCCCTGAGTCTGTGAAATGATGAACACCTAGCTCTTGTGACAGAGAAGATCTTGGGCATTAGGTTTCTGGTTCCTTCTTACCAGAAGTGGAGTATTACTCATTTCTTAGGTTAAATCACCCCTGAATCTCTGGAAAATACGTCCTCCAAGATATCATTTGACTGTAAATATAGCACTTGCTTAAGAGACTACATTCAAGAGCATATGTTGAAACCACAGTGTCTTTGTCTCTGGAATTCTCCATGAATATAAGCATAGATCACTTTATAGATACTTCAAAAGAGGACGGTCACCTTCCTTTCTCTGGCCTGACAAGGCATCTGGCAAGGTCCTCTTCATGGATTCTCTCCCACTGTCCTTATCTTGGAACTCTGTCAACTCTTTCCAAGGGGCAGTATCCGCAATTTCCTACTCTGCTCTATAAGGCCCTAGGTGATGTGCGCCTCCCCACCCCCTCTGACTTTCTCTCCTCCTCTCTCACTGTGTTTCAGACATGCTCGGCTCCTGGCTATTCCTGAATAGACCAGAGCTCAATCCTGCGTCAGGGCCTGTGTACTTGCTGTGCTTCTGCTTGGAATTCTCTGAATCCCATGGCTTCCTTTCCTTCAAGTTTCTGCATCCCTGACCACCTAACAACATAGCAAACGCTTCCCACTTTGCTGTGCTCCCTGAATTAGGTATCAGCTAAGATGCAATAACAAAGAGATCCAAAAACAAAGTGGCTTGTATTTCATAGAGGTTTCTTTCTCTCTCATGTAACAATCAAGAATGGAGCAGTCTAAAGCTAGGGGGCTCTGTCATCTTCCACACTTGGCTTCCAAAGATTGTCCAGTCAATGCCATTTCCCAGCCAGGGGGAAGGAGAAAGAAAGGGTACAAGGCAAGTGGCTTTATCCTTCTGCAAATACCTAAATATTACACAAAACACTTCCACTCATATACCATTGACCTGTACTTGGTCACAACACTATACTCAGAGGCAAAACGGAAGGGAGGAAATGTAGTCTCTAATGCATGGTCATGTTACCAGCTAAAACATGAGGTAGAGGTTCTTTCTCTAAAAGATAAAAGGGAGAATGAATTCTGAGGAATAATTAAGTTTCTGCCACACTCTGTATCCACCTGCTATACTTATCTCCACAGCACTTATTTCCATCTGATAGTGTACAGATTTACATGTTTATTTTTTGTTTTCCTACACTAGAGTATGAGCCCCATAATGGCAAGGAATTTGTTCACTGCTGTATCTTCAATCCTTAGATCAGTGCTTGATCAATAAAGATTCATTGAATGAATAAATGAAAAAAAAAATTTTTTTGCTGGTATTCTGAGGCACTCACTTCTCTTTCTGATTCACTTTGAATCCCACAGATCCAAATTTTCTTGATTTCTAATGTTAATGAGATGTTTGTTCTACTTCCTCTTGGAGCCCCAAAGATTCAAGAGCAAGTTGTTGTCTTTCTAGATCCCATCTGTGGTAGCCATGATGCTCTCCAAAGGACTTTGGGTTTAGAAAAGGAAGGGGTTGCAAAATTTTAAATTAATAAACTTTATTTTGGGAGCAGTTTTCAGTTTAGAAAAAACTGAACAGAAAGACAATTCCCATATACCCATTGCCCTTCCTTACTCAATTTCCTCCATTTTAATAACTTACATTAATGTGGTATACTTGTTGTAATGATTAGAGCAATACTGATAGATTAATATTAACTAAGTTTACATTAAAGACTAAGTGTACAACACTCTTTGTGTTTGCACAAAACTTCCAGGAGTTCCTGATCAAGCTAAATAAGGAAGAAATCAAGGAATTATAAGTTTCCTGGCTAGAATTGGTTAGGGCAGGCAGAAGCATGGTGGAAAAAGGAAACAAGATGGCATGGGGTATCCCAAGTCTTAGCACAGAGGGCAAAAGCTGGAGACAAGGAGATGTTCTAAACAGTAGTGCTTTTTATGACTGATTTGGATCTTCCACAGAACCTAAGAAACTTAGCTTTGGGAGAGACCTTAAAAATCATGTGGCACAACCCACATCCAATGCAGGAGTTATATTATTTTTCAGTTTGTCAGGATTAAATAAAGTACTGTATCCTTTGTTAATTCAACAAACATTCATTAAACATCTCTTAAACTCAAAGGATGCACTGGTGATACAAAGTTGAAAAAGTACATGGTTTCTGCCCTTAAGGAACTTGTCAGGTAGCCATTTACCCTGTTTCCCCCAAAATAAGACCTAGCCGGACCATCAGCTCTAATGCGTCTTTTGGAGCAAAAATTAATATAAGTCCCGGTATAGTATTATATTATATTATATTATATTATATTATATTATATTATATTATATTATATTATATTAAAGACCGGGTCTTATATTATAGTAAAATAAGACTGGGTCGGGCCAACCCAGTGGCTCAGGCGGTTAGAGCTCCATGCTCCTAACTCCGAAGGCTGCCGGTTTGATTCCCACATGGGCCAGCGAGCTCCCAAGCACAAGGTTGCCGGTTCAACTCTTCAAGTCCCGCAAGGGATGGTGGGCTCCGCCCCCTGCAACTAGAAAGGGCAACTACAAAAGGCAACTGGACCTGGAGCTGAGCTGCGCCCTCCACAACTAAGACTGAAAAGACAACAACTTGACTTGGAAAAAAGGCCTGGAAGTACACACTGTTCCCCAATAAAGTCCTGTTCCCCTTCCCCAATAAAATCTTTAAAAAAAATAATAAGACTGGGTCTTATATTAATTTTTGCTCCAAAAGATGCATTAGAGCTGACTGTCCAATTAGGTCATTTTGGGGAAACACGGTAGTAGAGAATAGTCACTTATTTGTCCTTTCAGCAAACATTTATTCCATGCTCTATGTGCCAACACAATACTTTGAGAGATTGACATTATTATCATCTCCATTTAATAAATCAGGAAGTTGGGTCTCAGGAATGTTAAGTAACTTGTAAAAGGTTGTACAGTTATGGTACCTGGCATCATTCTAAGCACCTTTTATCCATTAGCTTATTTACTCTGCATAACAGCCCTCTATAATGTGGGGACATTTGTTAGGTCCATTTCACATATGATGATTCTCAGAAAGGGTAAGTAACTTCCCCAAGGTCACACCAACTAGTAAGTGATAGAACTGAGATTCAAACCCAGTCAATCTGGTTCTAGCATCCATGCTCTTAACCACCCTGTTATATTGATAAATTGCTCAACCAGAGTTGTCAATATATAAGAATCATATAATGATTAACAATGCAACACATAACTTGTGTCAGTTCTTTTAGTGTCCTTGATTTTCATTTTTCTCTCTACTCCTTATTGTCCCATTAACTTCATTTTACCAAAAATAAATAACAGACAAGGAAAAGGATAAAATTATCTGGAGGTGATTTTGGCAACAAGTTGGGAACATTGCTTAGAGTGGGAGCTCTTACCTTCAGGTAACTTCAGATTTCTAACTCTCTAAAATCATCTACACAGTTTAATGTGAATGAGCTTATTTGTATTTTTCTGAGAAGTTCTACAGCTTTCTATGCCATCCTTAAGAGATCTGTGACATAAAAAGAACCACCTAAAGAAAGGAAAAAACAATTAGCCAATTAGCCTACTGGATGCCAGACAAACATTGGACACTTCTGTATTTTACTACTAAAAAATAAAATCCATAAATGCTATGGAGCCATTAAAAATAGTTACAACAACCCTGTGATGACATAGAAAATGTTGATGCTGTAATGCTAATGTAAAAGTGTTATGTACTTCACTTCTTCATCTGATTCCTCAATCCATGCATATTTTGCTTCCTTTCCTCCACAATGGACCATATTTGTCAAGGTCACCAGTGATTTTCATCTTGTCAGATACAGCAGCTACTTCTATGTCCTCAGCTTTCAATATAGTTGGCCACTGGCTCTGTTTCCAGGCCAAGATTAGTCTGTTTCTATCTCACTGGCTCTTTCCTAGTCATCTCCTGGCCACTGCTAATTATTGAAGTACTCCAGGGTTCCACTTGGGTCCTCTTCTCTAATTTTCATCCTCCTTTTCATCACTCTCTCCCTAAGTGAGCTCTTCTAGTTCCATAGCTTTAATTACTTCATACTTTCTGTAGCTTAGTGTATATAGGCATTTAATGGACACCTTCAGCTCTGACCTCTACATTGAACCCTAAGCAGGAATGTATTCAATTGTTTAATTAACATCTTACCTTGGCTATCTAAGATGTAAGCACCTCAGACTAAAATGTCCCAACAGAATTATTATTATTATTATTAATATTATTGTCTGTCTTGTTTAGCTCATAGAACAGTGCATAGCCCATAGTAGATTCTCAAGATATATTTGTAGAATATATATATTTCCATACAACTGTTTATACAATTATGTTTAACAACATGATATTAGAGTGGTGGGGCAAAAAACAAAACATTAACTGGTTGTGCATGAAATTATAAGGTTTTTTCTTTAAAACTCTATTATTCAATTTTATTTAGAACATAGTGGTTAAGAATATCAGACTTTGGAGCTGAGTGACCTCTGCCAGACTGCCACTTACCAGTTCCACATTCTTGCTTTCTTCATATGCCAAACAGGCTTAAAAATATGTGCCTCATTTCTATTCATGCAGCATTCACAATGTGCTTGAGGAATAGAGTGAAGAAATAAAATGGAGTCACTATAGTCAAGCTGTTAAATTACTAAAATCAAGTAGGTTGAGATGTAAGTAAAGTAACTAGCGTGGGACCTTAAACGTTTGAACTTTCCAGTCATGTGTAAATGCCTGGATATACAACAAAGTTACAGATAACCCTCTGATTAACCTTCCTTCATGATTAAGAATAGTCATGTATCCAGATCACCTGAGGTCCATTATCCAGACCAAGGGACATCTATAGAACTACCATCTGTATCAATCTAGAGGCTAAGAATCTAGACGATTCTTGACTTATTTGTTCAGTGTACAGGCTTAATGTGAAATTATGGATGTAAAGAGCTTTGCAGGGTGCAGGATACATATATTGAGTGGTAGTATTAGCTGATAATAACGACAAACATGTTTTCTTTTATCATAAAAATGCACTTCTTTTTTTCTTATAAACCTTTACTGAAGACAGTAATAACTCCACAAACAGAACCGCCAAAAGCTGCTTCGGCGGCTCCGGCGAGCGTGCGCCTGCTCCATCCCCTTGTTCCGCCCACGTGACCCTCTCAGGCTCCTCCCCGTCTCCATCATGGCGGCGCCCAGGGGCTCAAGCTGCACGTGAGAAAGAGTTTGGACACCTGGGAATCCTGGAGGGCAAGTGTTCCCTACCAATTTCCGTTCCCTACGGAGTTGCTTCCCTCCGACAGTTCCCCAGGTCCTCGCGGGCCACTGCCCCTCTGCAATCATGAAGACAAAGCCCGTTTCCCACAAGACCGAGAACACACATCGGGTGAGCAAGGGAGCTTGGGCCGGGAGCCGTTGAGTCCCTGCGCTTTCAGCCGTGGGACTGGCTCTGCGCGGGATTCCCGGGGTTGCAGTGTTCTGGACCCAGCGCGAGTCTTTTGCCCGCAGGCTCCGGCAAAAGAGGGAGACTCTCCGGGTGTAGTCAACATGGGGTGGGGAAAGTAGCCGGGCAGCAAGTTTCGCCCATGGTTTGTGGGGTCTGGCGTGCCTGGATTCCCCTTCAGTCTGCAGTTAAATTCATTCTCATGGACTAATTCCTTAACAGCTGTTCTCCCCTGCTATTTTACTTTTAAAGGCCAAATTAGGGGGTGGGTCGGCGGGAGAATGGGAGAGATTTCCAACAAATGGCTACTACGTACGCCACTTTCTCTGTCCTTTGACAGTTTCTTCGTGATGGTTCAACCCTAGGTTTGTATACTCATATGTTTAAAAGCACTGTTATTGCAACGACTTAGCCAGATCCCTCTACTTGTAGGGGGAGTATGGAACCTAACGGTAGATCTAGCAAGACTACATTTCCAGCTTTCACCTACGTCCACCATGGTCTAGCAAGGAAAGTTTATTTGAAATAACGTAACTGAAAGAACTTATACAAACTTATCTGTAGACGTATGCCATTATCTTCGTGTAGTAGAGCAGTGCATTTGTTTAAGGCTCTATGCCTTTCGGTTTGTTTTCACATGTAGCTTTGTGATTCATCAGTGATACCTACATTTAGTTTCAAAGCTCAATTATACATTTTATGAATGATTGCAGATACAAGTCTGAAATTGCAAACAAAACATACCCTTATTTGTAATGCTAGTACATAAGGAGGCTTAATGAAGCTTTAAAATTTCTACTTTCACAAAGAAATTATCTACATGTGATTCTTATACAGCATTCACACAGATACTCAAGATATGATAAGTATTAAATGATGTTGTATTTTGAATATGCTTCTCCTTTCCCACAGTTTCTTACATTTGCTGAACGACTGGGGAATGTGAATATCGATATCATTCACCGGATTGACAGAACTGCGAGTTATGATGAGGTAAGAGAATGTTATACTAACTAATCTTCAAGTGTTCATAGTCAGTTTTTTTTGGTCTCTCCTCTTGGAAGTGGACTGTTTTTCAAACCATTCCTTTATGAACATGAAATGCATTAAAGCTGTGCTGTCTAATACAATAACCACATGTGAAAAATTAGATTTAAATTAAAAATTCAGGCGTTCAGGAGTCATATGTAGCTAGTTGCTATTGGACAAGTGCAGATAATGGAACATTTCCATCATTGCACACAGTTCTATTGACTTGATACTTAGGTGGCTTCTGTGATTCTAGCCTCTCCTTTTCCCATGTGCGTTCTGAGCACTGTTGGAGACCATGTTACTAAAACTACAATTTAAAGAGATTCTGAGCAAGTCACTTTCCTAGGGCTTGGTTTCCTCTTTTATAAAAGGAAAGGGGCTAGGACTACATAATTTCTCTTCCACATCTAACCACGCTCTTACTCCGTCACACCTTTACTCAAAAGTCTTGCTTTTTGTTGCATCAAATAATTGTTTCTCTGCCAGCCTTTTAAAGTCCTGTATAATGTGCTTTTAGCTTAGGGATACAGCCTCAGTTGTTACTGTTCATCACTAGTCAGACTGTGCTCACTGTCTCTTTGAATGCCTTGTCTCTAATGTGTGAATTCAGTGTATTAAATGATGTTATCTAGGTAAGCACATAATGCTTTGGGAACTCAGTCAGGGCAGCCTAACCTAAATTCTTTGGGGGTGTAGGGTGGGGTGTCAAAGATGATAATGTAGACAAGGTAATACCTGAATGTAGTCTGTTGTTTGTATAGACTTTAGCATGGCAAAGAGGGCAGGCTGTGGGAGAAGCCTGTATAAAGGAACAGGCTAGAGAATGCATATCGCATTCAAGAAACTGAAAAATCTAATATATGGTGATGGAAAGAGAACTGACTCTGGGTGGTAGATACACAATGTGAAATACAGATAATGTATTACAGAATTGTACACCTGAAATTTATGTAACTTTACTAACAATTGTCACCCCGGTAAATTTTAATTGAAACAAAAAAGCCACTGCAAAGTAATTCAGTGTGGTTATAATTGTATATATGATGTTTGTGTGTATTGATGGTGACTGGGATGGAGTGAGGGGATACCTGGTGAGAGGTAAAGCAGAAGAAATAGTCCAGGATCATAAAGGGCTTCGTAGGTCAAGCTAAATTTGGGTTTTATCCTGAAGCTCTGGGATGTCATTCTAGGATTTGTCAGGCAGGGGAGTGACATGATCAGATTTAAGTTTTAGATCTCTCTGGCTTTACTGTGGAGGAAAGAGCAGGACTGGAGTCAGGGCAACTAGTTGTGAGGATTTGGTAGTCAGCTAAGTCAGGTGATGGTAGTGGCAGTCAAGATGGAGAGGAGGGAAGGATTCCAGGGATAGTGAAGGCGTAGACTTAATAGGGCTTGTGACCGACTGTAGGTACAGGAAGGAAGGGAATGGGGTTAAGGTTTTTGGTTTCAGCAACTGGTTGTTTGAGGATGGCATTCATAAAGGTAGATTTATGCGAAGAGAAACACAAGGTTGATTTCGTTTGGGGCTTGTTGAGTTTGGTATACTTGTGGCTATCCAAATGATGGTGTCCAAAAAACATTTGGCTATATAATCTGGAGGGGTTCAAGTGGCTGCAGAGATAGAATTACAGATTTGACACTCAGCACATGGTTTATGGTTTAAACCACAGGAGAGATTGGAAGTACTAAGAGATAGAATGTTAAGTTAGAAGAGAGGAGAGCCTAGGATAGGCCCCTGGGCTGGGAGGTCCAGAACGGCCTCAATCAAATGTCTGGCTGTTAACTAGGGCTCGTTAGTCTGGGTTGTCCTCGTTCTTGTTGTTCTCCAGTAAGGTAGACTATGGTTCTTTTCACAATGGCAAACCTCTCCAAGAGAATGAAAGCAGAAACTACAAAGCCTCTTAAAGTCTAGCTTTGGCAGTCGCAGGATCATTTCCATTGCATGTTAATGGTCAAAACAAGTCACCAGGCCAGGCCAGATTCAAGGGGTGAGGAAATAGATGCCATCTCTTGGTCGTAGGGGCTGCAAATCACATTGCAAAGGGTCAGGGACATAGTCTATTAGAAATGGCTTACATGTGCCAGTCACTGTGCTAGCTAGGAATGCCTTCTACATTTAGGTTTTAAACTGTTAGGTATAGTTTCCTTCAGAGATACTGAACAAAACTTAATTGGATTCTCTTTCTTCCTCTCTATTCTCCCTAACTATTGATTTCATTTCATTTTTATTTTTTAAAGATTTCCAAAGCACAATTTAAGGTTTTACTTTTTTTGAGATGGTGGAAGATTTGGCCTGCTGTTTTGTGTATGTGCTTATATATTTGCTCGGTCTCTCTCTCTCTCTCTCTCTCTCTCTCTCTCTCTCTCTCTCTCTCTCTGTCTCTGTCTCTCTCTCTCTCACCCTCACTCTCTCTCGCCATATACATGTACACATGTATACATATATGAAAACAATTTACTGGTTTTACCTTTCAAAGTACAAAGTAATATGTACTGTGTTAACAAGCTGAAAAACATAGTGGTGAACTCAGACAAGCGTATTATCTTACCACTTGTGGGGACAGTCCCAGAGAGCAGTTTCCAGGCTCTCGGCCTCATGCAGAAAGGTACTGGCTCTGGTAGTGGATGGCCATCAGCTGTAACTAGTTGGCCATCAGCTGTTACCGGTTAGCCATTAGCTACTGATGTAAGTGCCGTGGCTGAGCTAGCAAGGGTGGATTGCAGCTAGCAAGTGAGGTTGGTTGGTAGAGAAGTGGACCTCAGGTTGCGTATCGTGTGGCTCCTGCTTCCTGTGTCTCCAACAGCCGCCAGCGAGAATATAGTGGTATGACTCCCCTACCTAAGGCTCTGTGGGTGTTCCTTTTTGGCCTCACCATCTCATGCATTCTTGTGCGGGGAGCGGGAGCTAAGACCCTGCATGATTCCACTCCACCTCTTATTGCCAAGGAAACCAATATTGGCAGTTTGGTATATATGTATTTCATGTTTTTCTCTCATACAAATATGTGCAAACATTTATAGAGGTCTTTTTTTTAAAAGAAAAATTGGATCCTACTATCCACTTGACTGTGACTTTTATCACTTTGGAACACATATGATCAACATCCTCTTGTTCAATGTAGTTAGAAATCTTTTTAATAGCCACTTAATATACCTTAGTATATATAGGACACAGATTATTCCAACCATTCTCCTATTATTGGATATTTAGGCTGTTTTATCCCCTGACTACAATAAAGCTGAATAAACATCTATATATTATACTTATGTTTCAAAATTTTCTAAGAAATATCTCTAAAAGGGATTTTCTGGGTTAAAGGGCATACCCCTTTTTAATTTTAATCGAAATGCCAAATTACTTTCCACAAGGTTGTAGCAATTCATACTTCCAAAAGCGCAATGAAAGAACTGTGAACATTTTCTGTGAATTGTGAACATTTTTCTGGACCTAAAACTGTAAAAACCATAGCAAAAAGGTTTTTTTCCTTAATGTGACTTTTACTTAGGTTTTAGAGAATTCTTTGCTATAATCAAATCAAGAAAACATTGTTTTCATGAAACATCTGCCCATACTATACACCTGAATGCTTTTTAAGTGTGTTAATGTCCTTAAAAAAACACAAAGTTTTTTTTAACTCTTGGCTCTCATCGTCTTAAGATATTAACATATCATTCTTCTTTACTTTGATCATAATTTGTCTTTGACTTGTCTGATTAATGGAATGCTTTAATTTTGGCAGGAGGTTGAAACCTACTTTTTTGAGGGTCTGCTGAAATGGAGAGAATTGAACCTTACGGAACACTTTGGTATTTCCTATTTTGTTTCCATTTCATTCACTCGTCATTTGTACTTTATATGTTAAAAACAACTAAATAGTCATATGATGGAAAAGTAGAACTTTTTTTTTTTTCACTCAGGGAAATTTTACAAAGAAGTTATTGACAAATGCCAGTCATTCAATCAGCTGGTCTATCATCAAAATGAAATCGTTCAGAGTTTGAAGACTCACCTGCAAATCAAGAACAGTTTTGCTTTTCAGCCCCTTTTGGAGTAAGTAGCATGCTGAGAGAAAGCTCCAGAGCATTTATCTGTTTTATGAATGGTTGTGTTTTATATCTACATTAGATCTGGTGTTCGTAATTTAAAAATAAGAGTTTACCTTTTCTGTTAGTGCATTGCCATAAACCAGAATCTTAGGTGTGTACTTTTTTTTGCTTTTTGTTTTATACTTTTAAGAGGACCCCATTTTTCTTTGACATAATAGGAATGACTGACCATAACTTATGATGGAATGCACCTTCTTGCTCTAGCTCGATTTCTTTGCTGAACTCTTAAAATGTGAAAAATGTTATGCCTCGCTTGAGACTTGATTTGGAAGGTTTAATTAATCCTGTCACCATAGGTGATCTACTGTCATTTGTGAAGTCGATTTCCAGTTACTGTGCTTCGGTCTACATGTCTCAAAAACAGTTCCTGTTTCTTATTTTTAATCCAGTTTGGTTGTACAGTTGGCACGTGATCTGCAGACAGACTTCTATCCACATTTTCCGGATTTTTTTCTGACGATCACCTCAATCCTGGAGACTCAGGACACCGAGTTGTTAGAATGGGCTTTCACCTCGCTGTCGTATCTTTACAAGTACTTGTGGAGGCTCATGGTAAAGGACATGTCCAGCATATACAGGTGACCCTTTTCTCTCTCCAATTTGGGTTTTCCTTTTCTTGTTTGTTTCTAATTCTTACTGTATTTTATTGAGTATTCAGTGCTGTTGAGTAAATTTATAAAGTCGTGCAGCTATCACCCCAAGCCACTTTAAGAACATTTCCATCGTCTCCCAAAGGTTCCTCATGCCCGTTTACAGTCAGTCCTTCCCCTCACCTGCATCAGGTTAGAGAGCAAAAGTAATACGTGAAAATAGCTGTGTCCTTGAGGCCCCTAAACAGAGTGATGCTCCTCAAAAAGGAGATTTTTTTAGCATTTAAGTTTTGTAAGTTTTTATGTTTTGGTCAAGGGCAGTTTTTCTCAATACTGACAACCAGGAGAGAATTTCTGACTCTCACCTGTATTTAGTTAAAACATGCATACCACCTGTCATGCATACCTGACTCTGACATCTACTTTAATTGCCTTTTCCCTTGCTTCTGAGTCCAAACTACTTTTCCAGCTCAGACTCTAATTATTTCCTTCTACACAATTGGTTCTCCAACCAAAGTCTATTCCACCAATCTGCATTGACCTGACTTTCGCTTATATCCAGCTGGTGAAATCATTCCCCCACTTCCCCATCAAAGCCTGGCTTGGATTCCATAACCTCCACAAATATTTCCGGGCACCTTGGTTAGAAGTGAAAGCTTTGTACTCTGAACGTCTGGCATTCTGACCACTTATGTTACACAAATTCTGTTAACAGTTGGTGCTTAATGAAATAGTATCCTGTACAAACCTGTAAACTACAAGAACTTTGTCTAGATACCTGCCCTAGCCCCTGTCATACTTATTAAGCCAAAAGAGACACAGTATTTGTGAACAAATGTGGACAGGGAAAGAGACTGAGTTCCATAGTAGCTTTCTGTTTCAGGGAAAGATTGTTTATAATCTGTTTTAGTCTGGAGCTTAATGATCATTTTTCACTTAGTGTCCTGGTTATTTCTATACACTCTAATTGCCACAGGAATACATAAGAGTAATGCTTCTCCTCCTCCTCCCCCCACATAGGTGTGGATATGGGATAAGACTGTAAGTTTTGTTTTTGTATCATACCCCTCCCCCCCCCCCCGACACTATCCTCTGAGCAAAGGAGAAAGAAATATTTTTCCAACCTTTACTAGTTCTCTATGAAGCCTTTGGTAAAATGTATTAGAAACCAAGATGACTTCACTAAAATCCAGCAAGATTTTGGGGAGATATGTAGTTCATTTGTTTTTTTATATCTCCTAAGTCAGCCTTCCTAGTTCTGAATTTATTTACTTTGAATATGATATCTTCAACATCTGGGATATTTTCCCTTGAGTATTACTGAAATGAAAGTCAGCGTATTCCCATTCAAGCCAACTCTTTTTTTTTAGTTTCAGGTGTACAAAACAATGTAATAGTTAGACATTTACACTTCTCACAAAATGATAACTCTCCCCAAGTCTACTACCCCTCTGACATCGTATATAGCTGTTACAGTTCCATTGACTCTATTCCCTGTGCTGTATTCCATATCCCATGACTACATACATATGCATATATGTATGTATACGTATCTATATATGTATATGTATATGTGTGCATGTATACATATATCTATATATACGTGCATATGTGTATATTTAATTACATTTGACATTCAATATTATTCAACTTCAATAATATTATTCAATATTATTCAACATTATTGATTATATTCCCCAAACTGTCTTTCGTATCCCCATGGCAATATTGTGACTACTAATTTGTACCTTCTAATCCCTTTACTTTCTCCCCCATCCCCACCCCTCTCCCATTTTGCAACCCTCAGTTTTTCCTCTATATCGCTTAGTCTGTTTCTGTTTAGTTTGCTCGTTTATTCTGTTCGTTAGATTCCACATAGAAGTGAGATCATATGGTATTTGTCTTTCTCCTTCTGACCTATTTCAGTCAGCATAATTCATTCGTGTATTTGGTGCATACATACTCTGTGCCAGGCCCTGTTTGGTTGACCAGTTTCTAACAGTGACAGCATCATTCTTCGTGTCTCGGAGACTTGGCCTGCTTGGCGCATCTTTGACCCAGTGTCTTCCAGGACTCCACATCCTTTTGATTCTGTCATTCATTCAGTCAGTCAGTTTAGTGAGTATTTACTGAATATGTCAGGCACTTGAGATAGTGTCACAAATAGAACAGATAAAAATCCCTCTTCTTGCAAAATTTACACTTTAGTAGAGGGAGAACATCTTGGACATGTGCCTGGCATGTGTGGGGAATGGCAGGGAGACCTGGGTGGTTGAGCAGCTGGCGTGTATGAGGGGAGAGGAATTAGGCAATGGTAGTGGGGCGCCAGATCATAAAGGGCCTTTGGACACTGTAAGTTCGTTAGCCCCATGGCAGGGACTCTTGAAATGTCTTTTGGGTCCATCCTTTGCCATTCCCTCTACCACCAGCCTCTTTCATACCCTTGTTCGCTCAAGTTTGTATGGCTTGAGTAGCTTTCTGGTTGGACTGTCGGCCTCTTCTTCCTTTATTTCATCCCTTATATTGCTGCCAGATTAATCCTTCTGAAAATACTCGTTTATTCAGCCAGTATTAATGCCTGCTGTGAGCAAGGAACTGTTAGCTAATAGGGATATGGCAAAAATAGGAGAGATATATCCCATGCTCTCCTATCATTAGGAAGACCGATTTACAGTGTTATCATACAAGTAATTATTTAGTTACAGCTACATGACTATATGACCTCGAGCAGGTTGCTTAGCCTTTCTGCCTCAATTTTATTATCTGTAGAATGGGGATATTCGTAGTACTTACCTTATAGAGTTGTGCTGCTGAGATGAAGTAGCACAGAGTTTAAGTGCTTTCGTAAATGAAAGCTAGAGTCCGCATTCAGTTTGGTGTTCAGAGCCACCTGTTTACCTGGCAGCTTCCTGGAACTGCCTGCTCCAACCACATCATTCTTCGTCTTTTAGACTGGCCAGCCTCCTTGTTGTCTCTTGACCTTGGTCATTTCTGCCATCTTTGATCTCGCTTTTATCTCTAGTAATAGGCTCTCTGGTATTCACCTGAATTCTTCCTGTTGTTCAGGGCTTACTACAAGTTTCAACTTTTCATGGAGTCCTTCCTATCAGTCCAAGCACCACCAAGCCTACGATTCTTAATTTCTGTTCAACCGGTGGGTGTCTTGGTAATAGACTGAGATTTTAAACTTCCTGTTTTATACCTGCTACATATTCCTTATATACCTAGCACAGTGTTGGTTGGATATATAGTTGACATGTAGTACATTTTTATTGAAATTATGATTATTAAACATGTCTTATTTTCTCATTTGTAGCATGTATAGTACACTCCTGGCTCATAGAAAACTACATATAAGAAATTTTGCTGCTGAAAGCTTTACTTTTTTGATGAGAAAGGTTAGTCTGATATTTCATGTTTATTGTTTATTAATCCTCAAGTATCTTATGACAAAAGCTGATACCTTTTATACTGTAGTTATTAGGGCCTAATTCTATATATACAGAAACCTGTAGGTATTTTGAGTTTATCTCACCATAAGATTTAATCTTTGTTCATTAATGTGAAATAATTTAGGTCATTTTTTAATTGTTATTTAATTTTTGGTAGCTTTCAGAGTGTGTGTGTGTGTGTGTGTGTGTGTGTGTAGCCAGTAAATACATGAACAGTGAGATTAATAAGAATTTTTATAATCATTTCCTGGAAGGAACTGATTGTATAATGTCATTTGGGTTTATTTCCATAGAAATTTTAGAGGGTTTTTGTAATAAAACAAAAACATTGGTACTAAATTTCTTTTATACTCATAAAATATATGATTTTCATTAAAAGACGTAATGTTGCCTTTATAGTTTTTCTGGTCCATTCCTTATACCAATGAATTAATCACACTTTTGTGTGACATTACAAGTGAAAGTATGTTATAGTGGCTGGAGATCATTACAAGTGTCTACTCCTTTTAGAGTTTTGCCCTAATTATATTTAAATATGAATCTGTAGAATAGCAAATAAAATGTCTTTATTTGGATATATTTATGTTTTAAATTAAATTTTTCTGTTCCCATTTTGTGTTTTAGGTTTCTAATAAAAATGCACTTTTCAATTTAATGTTTCTTGATCTTGATGAACATCTGGAAAAGATAGAAGGAGTTGGACAGTTGCTCTTTGAAATGTGCAAAGGAGTGAGAAACATGTTTCACTCCTGTACGGGAGAGGTAAATAACTGGGGGGAATACTTTGAGTCTATGTGAAAGGGATTAAAAAGAAAATAGGAACGGTTTACTGAAATGATAGAAGATCGCCTAGAATAAATAGCACTAAATGGCGAGCATTAAGGCTTTGATAACAGTGCTTATCTAATGTAGGCTCTGGGTCACTAGGGGGTTTTACAAAGTCATTGCTCTCTTCATCCTGCATCCTAGAAGATAACGTAAACTGATTAACAAGCAAAGGTGGGTGGGGAGGGAGCAGTTATATGATAAAATTCCCCATCCTAGTTTGGAAATTCCTTTTAGGACAGTTAACCATCAAAGCTTTTACATCCTTGAATAATTTCTGGATGGGATTTTAAGGTAGCTAATATAATCAGAGTGGGAAATCACAGTGTGATATTTAAAAAATGAGAATTTATATGTTTATTTTAATGACTCTTGGATTTCCACAGGCAGTGAAGCTAATTTTGCAAAAGTTGGGACCAGTTACTGAAACAGAAACTCAACTACCATGGATTTTAGTTGGAGAAACTCTCAAAAACATGGTCAAATCCACTGCGTCCTACATCCACAAGGAACATTTTGGTACATTTTTTGAATGTTTACAAGTGAGTTCTAATTTTTCAGGATTCGTATGTTCAAGAGTTGATTGTTCTTGGTCTTAGTTCAGGAGACCACTCCTGGAGATGGTATTTTATAATTGTCTTTATACTGTTAATACACTGATTAGGATTTTTCTTCCCTTCACCCCCTGTACTATTTTCATTTGACTTGCTATTTTGAGATCCAGTAGAGCATAGTGGTTAAAAGAGTGCAAGCTTTGGAGCCAGACTGCCTCTGTTTGAATCTTCGCTTTCTCAGTTATTGCTAGGATGGCTTGGGAAAGTTGTTTAAGTCTCTATCCCCCAGCTTTGTCATCTGGTAAATGGCGTAATAATACTCCCTCTGTAGTGAGAAAATGCTTATGAGGAACTTAACACTATGCACCCAGAAATAGAAATGTTAGCTGTTATTATCCTTAGTGACTCCCAGTAAATAAATGCATCTTTTTCTTTCAGAACAAAAGAATGTGAAAATTTGAACTGCTTCACACAATTATGAGATTAACAGATGAGTTCGATTTTTTTATAGTTATTCTATTAAATTAAATTCTTTGTTTACAGGAATCACTCCTTGATTTACATTCAAAAGTAACCCAAACTAATAGCGGTGAAAGTTCTGAACAGATTAAAAGATTGTTAGAAACATATCTGATACTTGTGAAACATGGAAATGGATCAAAGATAACCAAGCCTGTTGATGTTTGTAAGGTGAGTTCCCAACTTAATTTGCTTAGAGTTTGTTCATTAAAAGCCAATTGCTAAGTGTGCATTTCTTTTTCTTTTAATTTACAGGTATTGACGCAAACATTACAAATAAACCATCTCTCCACATCTTGTCGGCAGACCCTCTTGGATGTAATTTCTGCTTTGATCCTAGGCGAAAATGTTTCCTTGCCAGAGACCCTCATCAAAGAAACCATAGAAAAAGTAATTTACTTCAGCAAATATTGAGTAATTAATAATATGTTTAGCATTGCATAAACCTCTTGGGAAGTACAAATAAAGCATGGCAAAGGCTCTCCCTTCATGGAATTTATAATCTTGTTAAGGAGATGTGAATTGCATGCTGTAATAGAAATAAGAGAAGCAGAGTGTAATAAAAGCTAAATCTATTCAGCAGATATACACCAAATATGTATAGCTTACCATGTGCTGGGTGTGGACTGGATATTTCAGGGTGGATGCTGTGGTACCTATGATTTTTGGTTGTTAAGGAAGTGGGGTCCTGGGAGTGAGTTGTCGTAATCTGTTGAACTAATCTATTGATGTCATATTGAAGCATAATGATTCTGTCTGGGGTTGAGGAACAGAGATTGCTATTCAAAGGACTTATATTTTGGGGTAGTCCTTGAAGGTTAAATAGCAGCCTGCCAGCCAGAGAAGAGGTTAAAAACTAGGAAGGAAAACGGCAAAAATGTGTTAAAAAATTTATGCTTGTCTTCCTCATGGACACATGAGGAATTGTGATGTGTATCAGCAAGGCTCTGCTTGGCTTTGAAAAGTTAGGTTCGATATTATCCTGCAAGTGTTGGAGGGCCCTGGAAAAGTTTTCAGCAGGGAAATGATTTCATGAGATTTGCATTTTAGTAAGTTTAGAATATGGACTGGAGAGAACTGGGATTGAAGACAGGAAGATCAGTTAGGTTCTTTCTAGCTTCATGTGGTGCAGCAGTATCAAGTAGAGAGGAAGGTGTAACATCATGCTGCTAGCTCTTTCATAATTCTCTGTAGCTGGGAGAGAATTGAACAGCCCTGAGGCAGAGCCCTGTGTGATTACTAGGAACGCAGAGCCCTTCGCATCTGTGGAAGTTCCTATGGAGAAGGCCTAGCATTTGGACAGAATACTGATTGAAGTGTGCCCACCACTCACTCACTCTGGCTGCCTTCCTGCGGAGTTCTCAGTACCTATTGTCTCCCACCTCTGCACAGAAGCAAATTCAGTCAAGTTCTTTTCGCCTCTCGTTATTGTATTAACTTATATCAAACAGCCCACTATATCTATTTGCACGTTAGAGGACCTTGTAGGTTTTGGGTTTTTTATTTTCAGGAATGGGGAAAGTACTCTCTGTGTACTTACGTTAATATTATTTTTTACCTGTGGTCCACAGACTTTTGAGAGCCGATTTGAAAGACGTTTAATTTTGGATTTTTCTGAAGTCATGTTTGCTATGAAGCAGTTTGAGCAGGTGAGCACAATACCAAATTTTGGATTTGTTTTGTTTTTAATCTGTCATGATAAAATAATCAAATTTAAAATCCTGTGATTTTTTTTGTTTGTTGTTTAAAGAGAAACAGAATAAGTATTGAATGTTTTCATCTATATATTTTTTTAAAGCAATTGTATTCCAACTTTAGGTCACAAGTTAAATTTGATTCTATACACTAAGGCCTTTAAAATGATATTAGTTAATGAGCTTGTTTTTAAATAATCCTTTAGGAAGTTATAGAACCATGTGGTAAAATTGGGGGGAAAAACAGTTTAAGGAAATTGTATGTGAATTTGAAGTGTAGAAAATAGTTTCTGAAACAGTTTGCATTGAAGGAATGTTGCGAATTCATTTCATTGCCACAACATAAATACCTCATGGAATGAGGTAGAAATCTTTCTCATCAAATCCTGAGTTTATTTTCTCCTTTTCCCCTTACCCCCCTCAAACACTTGCTGTTTCTTATAACTGGTAATCCTACAGTATACTTCATGGAAACCTATCTCTGCGTCTGCTCACTCACTTTTCCCTTTAGTCTTGAATAATCTATATTATCATTTGTCTTCAAGAAAACTTTTGTATGTGTCCTAACCCTGTGCCTTCCTGCCCAGTGAGGGCCCTTTGTCTTTTTCTGGTTTTCTTAGCAACAGCATGTTTTCCTTCTTCTCTGTTCCCTTTGGTGTGTTTTTAAAATATGTATTATTTTTTTAAACTGTTTTTAATAGTTTATCAAGAGAAAACTAGTCCTTAGCCCAGATATCCATGTTTCATAATTCAGGAATACAGTGACAAGCTTCCATGGAACTCACCTTAAAGAAATTCTTTACACTCCAAAATCACTTTGCACTCTGAAAGATACTAGTCTTCCTTCTCTCCTCAAAATCTTTCATGGAATCATAATGTCTGGGGAAATGTGGATATGCCTTCTTCCTTGGTGCAGCCACAGCGAACGTAGAAAGCTGCAAGCCCCGGGGATACAGTGATGGCTCCAGCAGTGTGAAATTGCAGACCCTTGGGCAGGAGACCCCACATCTGAGGTTTCATCAGAGCACAGGAAGGCGTGGTAGCTCTGCTCTCCATAGGAAGGCACAGGAAGGACAGATAGCGGACTGACTCCAAAAATCTTACTTTTGCCGTAGAGAATATGTCATTTAAAAAGTCAAAGAGGGCTAAGAGGCAGTCACTTGATTTCTACTCCCACCGTACTCACCAGGAACAAACCCATCTAATGACTTTTAGCTATTTTTTTGGTGGTATTTATATTTTTAAATCATCTGAATTTGCTACATTTCCTTTATTAAAGTTTTAGTCCTCGTCTATAGACTTCCTCCTGTGGTAGATGGATTCTGGTTCTTTTACACCTCATCTTCCTAAATGGAGTTACATCATAAATTTTGGCTGAATTCATAGTCACCATATACTTAATTCTTACAAAAACAAAGACGTATTTTATAATTATATTCCTTTCTTGTATACCTTCTCATTTTTCCTAAAATTGCCTCACCTCATTCTTTAAAAACTGGATTTTTTTTTGAATAGCTGGTCAGTGAATCCGTCTTCCAACAGCATTATACGAGTAGAATGCCTTTCATAAGGCAAGTGGTCAGATAATTTAGCACCTCATTTTTTTTTTTCCTCCCTTTCTCGGAGACGTTCTTCCTAAAGCAATTCAAGTCTGAATAGGTTGCTTTCTGAGCCCACTGCACAGATGTCACTCTAGAACTTCCTTTGCTATTTTCCTGTTTCATGGATCCCACATCTTTCCCATGTATAGTTTACTCTTATTTTGATGAACATTCTTCAGAGGTTCCTTCAAAGGTGAATAGAAGTAAAATTTTGAGATTTCATACATCTGAAAATGTCTTTGTTTTCTCCTCACACTGTATTGCCAGAAGGCTGGGTATAGAATTCTAGATTCTGTCATTTTATCTCAGAATTTTTTAGTCTCTATTATCTATTCTCTATTATCATCTCGTTTCCATTGTTCCCATGGAGAAGTCTGATGCCATTATGATTCCTCATTCTTTGTTTTGATCTATACTTTTCTCTGTGGAAGTATTAGAATCTTCTCTTCATCAGATTTTCTGAAATTTGTATCTGTTGATAACTGGCATTTTTTTTCTTATTTTTAGCTTTTCCTACCCAGCTTTCTCATATATATTGAGAATTGCTTCTTGATCGATGACGCTGCAGTCAGAGATGAAGCTCTGGCCATTTTGGCCAAGCTTATTCTGAACAAAGCAGCGCCTCCCACTGCTGGCTCAATGGCAATTGAGAAGTACCCTCTGGTTTTCTCACAGCAGACGGTGGGGTAAGTTCTAAGTCTTTATTCCCTGTTTTGTTGGTAGGGTTACCCATTTTAAAATAAAGCATTAACAATTCTGTAAAAAATGAAGATCTATATGTATTAACTGGAAAGATGCCCATTATAATTATTAAGTGAAAAAAGCAAGTTGTAGAATAGTATGTGACGTATGATCCCATTGTGCAAAGTTAAAAGAAAAAAAAGTACATAAGCATAGGAAAACATGGGAAATACACAAAAATGTTAACTTGGTTAATGTCAGAAGGGTGGTAAGTGAAAAAAAGACATGACTATTACATTTTTTTAACCTTTTATTTTAGAATAATTGTACATTCACATGCAGTTGCAAGAAATAGTACAGAGGTTTCGTATACCCTTCACCCAGTTTTTCATTGTGGTAACACCTTCAAAAGTTTACTATAATATCACAGCTAGAAAATTGACATTGGTACGATCCACCGACCTTATTCAGATTTACCAGTTTCACATGCACTCACCTCTGCCTGTGTGTGTAAATGGATATATAGTTCTATGCAGTTTTATCACGTGTATATTCGTAACCACCACCTGAGTCAGACACAGCTTTCCATCACTACAAGGATCTTTTGTACTACCTGTTAATAACCACAATTGCTTTACTGGCCCCCACTCCACCCCCAACCCCTGGCAACCACTAATCTAGTGTCCATTTTTATAATTTTGTCATTTTAAGAATATTATAGAAATGGAATTATGCAGTATACCTTTTCACTCAACACAGTTCCCTTGAGACCCATCCAAGTTGTGTGTCTCAGTAGTCCATTCCTTTTTATGGTGAATGTCTTTTCATGTGCTTAGTGCTGGGTAGTATTCTGTGGTATAGATGTAGCAATTTGTTTAATTATTCACTTGTTGAAAGATGTTTAGGTCATTCCTAATTTGGGCTATTATGAGTAAAGCTGCTATGAACATTCATGTCTATAGCTTTTTGTTTCTCTAAGGTAAATGCTCAAAGTGGACTTGTTGAGTTATGCGGTACGCACATGTTTAGTTTTATAAGAAACTACCATAGTGTTTTCCAGAGTGGTTGTACTACTTTACGTTCACACCAGCAGTGTGAGTTATCCAGTTTCTCTGCATCCTCACCAGCATTGGATATCACTGTTTTTTTATTTTTACCAGTCTGATAGGATGATGTCTCATTGTAGTTTTAATTTTCACTTCCCTAGTGGCCAATGACATTGAACATCTTTTCATGTGCTTGTTTGCCATCTGCATATCCTCTTTACTGAAATATCTGTTCATTTCCTTGGCCCATTTTCTAACTCTAGTTTTTCTTTTTTTACTGTTGAGTTTTGTTTTGAGAGTGTTTTATGTATTCTAGGTACAAGTCCTTTTTGTCAGATATGTGGTTTGCAAATATTGTCTCCCAGGCTGTAGCTTGTCTTTCATTGCTTAACAAGATTTTTCACAGAGCAGAGTTTTAAATTTTGATGAGGTCCAGTTTATCAACTTTCTCTTTTATAGATAACGCTTTTGATGTCAAGTCTAAGAACTCTTTGCCTAGCTATACATCCCAAATATTTTCTCCTATTTTTCTAAAGGTTGTGTAGTTTTATGTTCTACGTTTAAACCCTTGATCCATTTTGAGGTAATTTTTATATAAGGTATGAGGTTTAGGTCACTTCTTTTTTTGCCTATGGATATCCACTGCTCTGACAACATTTGTTGAAAAGGTTTTGCTTCCTCGTTGAACTGCTTTTGTACCTGTGTCAAAATCAATTGGCCATATATATGTGGGTCTATTTCTAGTTTCTCTGTTCTGTTCCATTGACCTGTGTGTATGTCTTATTCTAATAACACACTGTCTCATTGCTATAACTATAAAATAAGTCTTATAATCTTAGGAAAAAATTCTTCCACTTTTTCCAAATTGTTTCAGCTATCCCTGTTCCTTTGTCCTTCTATATAAATTTTAGAAGAAATTTGTCTCTGTCTTAAAAAAAAAAAAAAAAAAAAAAAAAAAAAAAAAAACCTTGCTGGGGTTTTATTTGGAATTGCATTAAATCTATAGATTAATTTGGGGAGAATTGACATCTCCCTAAGGATACACAAAATGGTTAACTTTAGATTATATACCTTCTCATTGTTTGAATTGTTAGTTAAAAGGGCCATGGATTACATTCTTAATTCTATTAAAAGCAGTGTGTGCTCTTTCCAACTTGAAAACAGTTTATGTAAGTATGTTAGAGGATTCTGCTTACCATTTTTCAAATAGTTGGAGTGGGTATGCTTCTGCTGGAAATTATAGATTAGGGTACAGTTCCCTTAACATTCTTATGTGTTTAAACCTAGGAATGAGTAAGTTTCTTATTTCTCTTGGGTTAATTAGACCTGTTGCTGCATTCCTTCTGTTTGTGCTGAGTAATCAGCTTTGAAGCATCACAGTATCCCTTGAGGTGGGTGTCATTGTCCCCACAGTCACACAGCAGAATTAGTTTTTGAGTCTGATCAGCTTGAGATTCTTGAGGAACCCATCTTATTTACATGTTGCTCTTCTGCCAACCTTAAAAGTAGCGTTTCTATCAAAATATACCAACAGGATTCTGTTGGTTTTTCGCTTTGCTGAGCTCTGATTCCTGGAAAATGGGTAATGAATAAACCCTGTAGAATTATTTCCTTGGAACTTTACTCTTGATTTTGCCACAGCAAGCCAATCTCCAACCGTCAGATTCCTTCAGAGTGGCCCAAACTGTGGGTTCTGGTCAATGGGAGCGAGTTGCTTTGTTGGCTTCTGTGAGGTGAAGCCAAGGGCCGACCTGAGGCTGCAAGTCAGACCTCTCACACTGCCGGCTCAGCCACTCAAATCCCCCTTTGGAATGTGACATGATAAGAATAAATAAATTAACATAGACATGTTAACTTAAGGCAAGTGCTGCCACAGCTTCTGTGTCTCTCTGAGAAAACCTCCTTCTGCAACCTCCACAGAAATAGGATATATGTGAATGGTCATCACCTCTGTGAATTTTCTTAGTCACACCCTATCCATTTCTTTCACAGATTTGTTGTGACAATAAAAAGAGATGATAGATCTGAAAAGACTCTTCAGAAGATGAATGTTTCTGTCATTTGACAGGTAGTTATTGTATTAGACACTGTTTAGGCACTGGGACATAACAATGAAAAAGAAAAAGATTCCTTCTTTTGAAGAGATGAAATTCGGGGAGGGGGGGCGTGGGAAGGCAAAGTGTGTTAGGCAGATAAACAAGATGATTTGAGATAATGATAAAAAGAAAAAACAGGATGTTGGGAGGAAGAGTAAATGGAGAAGCAGCACTCTTCTCTGAAGAGGGGACTTTTGGGCCGATTGTAATGATGGAAGTATCCAGCCTTGCCATGAAAGTCCAGGTGAAAGGCTTTCCAGGCAGAGGGAAGAGTTACTGCAAAGGCTCTGGAGCAGGAATAAACCCAGTATATTTGAGGAACAAAAAAGAAAGCCTGTGTGGGTAAAAAAAAGCATTGAGCAAGGGAGAGAGTGGAATGAGAGGAAGCGAGAGAAGTAGGCGAGGATCAGATCAAAATGAGGTAAGGGACCTTACAGAATGAGGTAAGGGGTGTGAAATTTTGGAGGAGCTCATTGGCAGATGTGATGAAGCAGAGGAATGACACTACAACTAAAGACTCACTTTTAAAAGCATCTCAGTATTTTATGTGTAAGATCCTTGCAGATTGTTGAATAATGTGATTAATAAGAGGAAGGCTGTATTTCAAGGTATAGTGACTTTTAGAAATTGCCAATGAAATTAGCTATCTGTCATAATTTCCAAACATTCAATGCCCTGATAAGTATGAAACAAAAGAGAATGCAACTTTTTGGTCAATTTTAATGATCAAAAGGATACAGAAATAAAAACCCCATATTCCACTTCTATTGGATAATAAGCTAAGCAATGTGGACATGGAGGATAAATTATAAAAACAAATCATTTTAGATGTTTCTATGATTTTTTCTTTTGATTAGATTTCTATTTTAAAGAAGACCGAGATATCCTTCATTAGCAAAAATAAAAATAGGCAAGTAAGAATAGTACCAAAGTAACAGATACTTAAAAATGGATGTCATATCAGAAAACATCATTTAACCATTTGTCAGATTAAAGCAGCAGAGAAATTTACTTCGAAATCATAATCGTTTTAGTGACATTTGTTAAATTCATCATGATAACCTTGCGACATCATTCTCATTTGTGAAGTACAATAGTCCGCCCTGATCTGCCCAGTCGTTGCCTGAAACCTCTCATACCGTGTTTCCCCGAAAATAAGACCTAGGTGGACAATCAGCTCTAATCGTCTTTTGGAGCAAAAATTAATATAAGACCCGGTATATTATATCATATATCATATCTTATGTCATAGCATTTCATATATCATATCATATCATATCATTAGACCTGGTCATATATAGTAGAATAAGACAGGGTCTTATATTAATTTTTGCTCCAAAAGACGCATTAGAGCTGATTGTCCACCTAGTCTTATTTTGGGGGAAACACGGTAGTACCAAACCCTGTATGTACTATGTTTTTTCCTACACATGCATACCTATGATAAAGTTTAATTTATAAATTAGGCACAGTAAGATAGAACAACTATGATAATATACTGTAATAAAAGTTTTGTGAATGTGGTCTCTTCCTCTCTCAAAATATCTTACTGTACTATACTTGCCCTTCTTATTATGAAGCAAGATGGTAAAATGCCTTACTGAAAACTTTCCCCTATTTAGTTAAGTAAGCACTTTTTGGCATCCTTTTGATGTCCCAAGTTGCCAGCATCACTACCCTTGTGCTTGGGACTACTAAGTAAAAGATGGGTGACTGAAGCAAAAGCAATGCGCTATCTTGACAGCTGATCTGATAACCGAGACAGCTTGTGAGTGGCTAACGAGGCAGGGAACATCTACAGTGTGGAAATGCTGGACAAAGCAATGATTCACATCCTGGGTGGTGCGGAGTGGGAGAGTGAGAGATTTCATCACACTGCTGAGAATGACACAAAATTTAAAACTTAGGAATTGTTTATTATGGAATTTTCCAGCGAAACCACAGACAAGTAGGGGACTAATATAATAAAATTTATGTCAAAAGGGAAGGGAGGGATGGAGGCAGTCAGTTTATTCCAATAAATTGCCTCTATAGTTCTTAAAAACATGTTCATCAGCACAAAATTTGTACATTATAAACTTAAAACCGAAGAGACTTGCTTTAGGTTATGAAGCAAATTAAAATAGGAAATAGAAGAAAGTGGAACCAATGGAGTTGAAAAAGCCTCTCACAGAAAATAAGTAAATTATGTATATTTGTTTAGTTGTTTATATTCAAGCATCACCACCAGTGCCCTCCTCTCCCCAAATGTTCCACGCTTGGAAAGGAACCCAATTCTATTTCAAACTTCTTAGGGCGAGAGCAATCGTATTCTCTTCTATTTAAAACACTTACCTTTTCTTCTTTCAGATCCTATCTAAGGCAGAAGACCAGATCCAAGGGAGGAAAGGAACAGGTCCCAATATTGGACCATCTTTTATCTATCATTCGGTTACCCCCAAATAAAGATACGACTTTCCTTTCACAGTCTTGGGCAGCCCTTGTCGTGTTACCTCATATTAGGTGAGAAAATACAGTGTTGCTTTGAAAGAGGTACTTAGCATTCTGGTTAAAACTTTTAGTAGCTGTTCCTTGCTCTTCCATGAAAAAGCCATTGAATGCCAGTTTGAACTTTTCCCTGTTTCTCCCTACTTTTTGGACAGACCTCTTGAGAAGGAGAAGGTGATACCACAAGTCACATGCTTCACGGAGTCACTCTTTACGACTGTTGACAGAGGGAACTTTGGAAAAGGTCAGTCACAATTCCCATTTGTTCTCTATTCTTTTTTTTTTTGGCACAGCCAAAGTAATTGTAAACTCCTAGACTACCAGAAAATAGTTCCAGCATTGTGTTCTGGCATAACCCCCTGTATGATAAATACGGAAAAAAGAGGCTAAGAAGGTTGTGCCTCGTAATGTGGTGACCGGTTCCGGGCGACTTGAACATAAGCTGAATCTGAAGGTAAAGTAGCAAAAGGATGCCGTGGTCAAACAAATAAGGCACCCTCCTTCTGGGGCCCCAGCTTATGTCTCGTTCCCTGGCTCCCACGCCAGTCTACCCCCTGCGTATGAGCAAGAGACTCTTTTTCAATCCTCTGGCTGCTCTTGCACATGGGTTCCTTCTTTTTGAGTTCTTTCTAGGTCTTTATCATTTGGTGAACTCTTACTGACCTTTCAAAATGCAGCTCAAGCACAACCCTTCTAGGAAGGCCTTCATGACTGTTCGAGGCAGAATTAGGCTGCCCCGCCGAAAACATTATTTCTTGTTGAATACTTGTGTTATCTCCCCCCATGAGCCAGAGAATGGCAGTTTAAAAGTAGGTTTTATGTTTTATTGTAGCACAGTATTTTTTCCCCAACACATGTATAGTAGCCATTCATTCATTTAAATATTAATGTGCTAGATTCTGTGTAGCCACATGTGACTACTGGCTACCATACTGGACTGTGGCTACATATTGGCCCACGTATAGGACATTTCTACCCTTATAGGAAGTTCTCAAGTCTAGAGCGGAGGGTTGACAAAATTATTATGTAAAGAACTAGTTAGTAAATATTTTAAGTTTTATGGGCCACATTCAGTCTTTGTGGTATATTATTTTTGTTTGGTCGGTTTTTGTTTTAAACCATCCTTTAAAAACGTTAAACATTCGTAGGTTGTCAGCCACATATATAAAAACAGACAACCTACAAGATCTGACTTGCAGGCCATAGTTTGCCAACATCTGGTCTTGGATTAAATGAATATATAAATAATACTAATTGAGTGGATTATAGGTTGGAGCCATTGGATATGTGGTTCCTTATAAATCGGAGAGAAAATCAACATGAGTTTTATACAAAGATAATTTCTTAGCTTTACTCAAAAGTTCTAATTTTGATAATGCCAGTCAGTGGAACCATTGAACTTCTTCCTTACTTTCAGTTATAACACATACATTTTTATTTTCTAATTCTGAATATATTTTTCTTTTAAGAAAGTTAAAATAAGACTTGGAACCTTCTCTTTTTAATTCTTTTCTATTATATTCTAACATTTGACAGGTAATTCTTTAGAAGGGTCAAATTTAAGAAGTTTGCATAAATAGCAAGTGTTAAATGTCTGATAGTCTTTGTGTCAAAGAAATAAGTAATGTGGTTTCTTATGTTTTCTGCCCTTAGGAAATTTATTTGTTCTTTGTCAAGCTATAAATACTCTGCTAAGTTTGGAAGAATCTTCTGAATTACTTCAGCTAGTTCCTGTGGAACGTGTGAAGAATTTAGTATTGTGAGTAAACACACCTTCCATTTAACTTAATAGTGAATAAAATATAAAAGTTTCTGTTTTTGTGAAGTCTTGGACATAATAAAAGTTGTGTTTTGATCTATTTTCTACCTGAACTGTTATTCACATAGGAGATTTTATCATGATTTTCATCCTCCAATTAAAACAAGTACATTTTTTGACATGGTCTTTCAAAATAGATTCATCTTTGTAAAGGGGTGTTTCACTGTGTGTGTGAACTAGTGGTGTAGAATGTAAAGGGTAAATAATGCTGACTACTCCCAACCATAACATAGGACAGTGTTGACCTTGGGCACTCTTATTCCAGACCCCAAGGAGACACGAATGCCAACACTGGGAGGGGGGTGCTGGCTTCAGCAGCAAATAACTATTTTGGCTGAGCAGAGCGAGGAATGGGTAGTAGGAGACAACACAAAGGTGGGGATGGCAGGCAGTGTATGACCTCTGGCTGTTATAGGGCCTTGGCTTTTATTCCCAGTGAAAGGGGACAGGAGATTTAGGGCAGGGGAGTGACTTAGGCCTAAATAGGATCACCCTGGCTGCTGTGTTGAGAAGCGACTGAAGGGGAATAAGGGAGACCAGTTAGAATTCTTTACTTTAACCATTTACCACTCCCATATTAAATAGCACTGCTCTTTACCCACCTTTCCCTCCCCCTCTACCTATACAGCCCAGTCTCTCAGTCTAGCCTCCTTTCCCTGATTTACTTTCCTCCATCACATTCATCACTGTCATACAGATTATATATTTGTTTAGGTACTTACTGGCTACCGTCTCCTATTAGAATACAAGCTTCAGGAGAATAGAAACTTTGTCTTTTATTTATTGCTATATCCAGTGTCTATAAAAGACATTGGCACACAGTAGACACTCAGTAAATGTTTGTTGAAGGAGGATGGCATGTAGAGGTTAAGCAACTTGCCCAGGCTGACACTGCTGATGAATGGTGGGGCTGCCATACCTCAGATCCTGTATCCTCCTCTGTACTGCTTCCCTCACTAGCTCAGTGTCTGGCACATGGAGAACACTCAGTGAATATTACATCTCCCTCCTCGTGTCATTGTTACTCACAACTATATGGATTGAAGAGACAGCATTGGGTTTTAATCAAAATAGCATAGTCTCATCCTGCCTCTGCCTCTTGCTAGCTGTATGTCCTTGAGCACGTCACTCACTGTTGCTAGGCCTTGATTCTTCATACTGTGGAGTGTGTGATGCAGTTTGGGTCTAATAAATATCTTGTTGCAGAACGTTTCCTGTGGAGCCATCTGTGTTGCTGTTGGCTGATCTCTATTATCAGAGATTATCCTTATGTGGCTGCAAAGGGCCACTTTCTGAGGAAGCTTTAATGGAATTATTTCCCAAGTTACAACCAAACATTTCAACTGGCATAACCAAGGTAATACGGTTCTGTGGTGTGCTCTCTATCTCTCATTCTTTGTTTCTATATATGTATTACCAGTGGCTGTCAGAACACCTTAATCAGAAAATGCTGCTGTGGGGTGATTTCTTTTTAAAGTAGTGATTCCTGAAGACTGACCTACAATCTGGTTGCAGCCGATCTCATTGGGAAACTTAATAAAAACATAAATTTTGGGTCCCTAACCCCGCAAAATTCTGATTCAGTGTGAGTAGGGTGGAATTGAAAAATCTGCATGGTTTTTTAAAGCCGTCTGAGCGATTCTGCTGCTCATTCAGCTGTAGAGAAATACATGAATACGTTATTTAGAAATAAAAATCACTAATTTCAATGGAATTGCAAGCTTAATCAGATTCTTTGCACTTATTTACAGAAATACTTATAGTGTTACAGTTCAAAGAAACAACATAGTTTTATGGGCAACCTTACCTTCTCAGTTTAATCTGGTCATTAAGTGTTCCAGGTACCATTTGAGTGAGGGGTTGGTGTTGAATATGAAATAAGAGATAGAATAAACATGTGTTACTCTGAAAAGTAGTATAGTTTTCACAATTCTATAAAACTTAGATCTCACTATTAATCAGTTTCTTCTTATGTTTAAACTTTGGGGTTTGAAACATGCCTTTTGCTTTCTCTAGATTCGGCTCTTGACAATAAGGATCCTAAACCACTTTGAGGTTCGACTTCCGGAACTAATGGAGGTATTTTTAACTATTCAGTTTGGATAGCTTTTTAAATGTAATATGTTAATTTTTTAAAATTTTCAAAATGATAATTTTGCAGAAAATTCAAACACTATAAATATGTCATAAAAATTGAATTTTGTTTTTTAATTCTTACTACTGCCCCCGACCAAGGCCACCACTGAAAATCCACAGATAATTGGTGAATATTCTTTCAGACTTTTGTAAACACACACATAATTTAAACAAATAGTGTTATGAAGGTTTTTCCATATCATTTTCCGTATCTCTAGTTCTTCCTCATTTTTTTTTTTAAGATTTTATTGGGGAAGGGGAACAGGGCTTTATTGGGGAACACTGTGTACTTCCAGGACTTTTTTTCCAAGTAAAGTTGTTGTCCTTTCAATCTTAGTCGTGGAAGGTGCCGTTCAGCTTCAAGTTGCTGTCCTTTCAGTCTTAGTTGTGGAGGGCGCAGCTCAGCTCCAGGTCCAGTTGCCGTTGCTAGTTGCAGGGGGCGCAGCCCACCATCCCTTGGAGGGAGTCAAACCGGCAACCTTGTGGTTGAGAGGACACGCTCCAATCAACTGAGCCATCTAGGAGCTCAGCGGCAGCTCAGCTCATGGTGCTGTGTTCAGTCTTAGTTGCAGGGGCCAGAGCCCACCATCCCTTGTGGGACTCGAGGGGTTGAACTGGCAATTTTGTGGTTGAGAGCCCACTGGCCCATGTGGGAATCCAACCGGCAGCCCTCGGAGTTAGGAGCATGGAGCTCCAACCCTCTGAGCCACTGGGCCAGCCCTTCCTCATTTTTTTTTTGAAGTTTGAATAGCAGTCCACTGATTAAAATATCAAGACAAACAAGCAAGGAAACAAAAACTCATAGACACAGACAACAGTTTAGTGGTTACCGGAGAGTAAGAGGGAGGTGGGGATGGTAGAAGAGGGTAAAGGGGATCAAATATATGGTGATGGAAGGAGAACTGACTCTCAGTGGTGAACACACAATGTGATATATAGATGATGTATTATAGAATTGTACACCTGAAGCCTACATAACTTGACTAACCATTGTCACCCCAATAAATTTAATAAAAACTATAAATTTAATAAAAACATATATATCTTATTTAACCAATTCCCTATTTATGGATACTTACGTGGATTGGTTACAGTTTTTCAGGATTTATAGTAATATTTCAGGACCATCCTTACATAGCTATCTTTATATAGGGAAATATTTCGTAATGCAAATTATTACTTCTTGATGTAGAAATTACTTCTACTAGAGGTAGAATTATACAGTGAAAAAATATATATACAAGTCCATGTACATTTTCTTTATTTCGACAGTTGTTGCCAATCCCTATTTGAGTCATTTTGAGAATGAACTTGTTTGTTTTGTTCTTGTCATTTCTATACTAGATATTAAACCTAAATTATCTACTGGAAAGTAAATGGTATGAGGACAAATGAATCATTTACCCCCAAAAATGTGTTGTTTATTTAACCTAAAGCATTAGCATATCCCAGTTTTTATGTTTTAGACCTTTGGTCACATTCATTTAATGCTTTTTTGGAAAATCAAAACAATGACATGCCTCCTTGGTTTTCTCTGGTCGTTCAGGATGACGGGCTCTCAGAGCGTCCATCTGCCTTTGCTATATTGCGCCAGGCAGAACTTGTTCCAGCAACTGTGAATGATTACAGAGAGAAGCTTCTTCACTTGAGAAAACTAAGACATGATGTGGTGCAGACTGCAGTCCCTGAGGGGCCGCTACAGGAGGTATAAAACACTGGGTTTTTGTTGTTGGTTTTTTCTTAATTGATGCTTTAAGATCTGTTTGGTTGGCTTTTGGAAAGAGAAACATACCAAGCGGTCACCAAAAAAAAAAAATTTTTTTTTAAACTACGTAAATCCTTAGTTCTCTTAGATGCTTTGAGTTAAATAGCTCTGCCGGCTGTTTCAACAGTAGAAATAATTCACTATCCACTTTCACCTGAGTATGTGTGTAGTATGTGATGGTAGATAGTAAGTGGCAACAGGAGGACTCAACATCAAGTTCAAAGCCTGATATATTCTCCAGTGTGTTCACTGCCGCAGGACGTCAGCCCTTTACCTTTTGTATCAACGGTTTTCTGTCTGTGACCCTTGAAGATACATCATGGATTCCTTTGGGAGGAAGGCCATGTGGAGGCATTCTCCTTTCAGTCAGAGCAGTTCTGTTCATGCCCTGCTTTGTGTATCGGTGTCTTCTATTGGTTATGTTTACTTGGCAGAAGTGGCTCTGCTGCTAAAATAGTTACAAACACCCCACCCCCAAATAATAACACAACTACCATTCTACACAATGGGGATGCTAGTAATGACTGGTTGCAAGAGGCGCTGAGAAAACTTTAGACCCTCTGCACAGAGCTCCTTTAATGCATAGTTTACAGAGCTCAGACATCTGCTTGTGAAGCCGCAGCTGCCATTCACAGCATACTTTCTTGGGTCTTTGGCATCTGTGCTTTACTGATTACTATTCAGGTTTTGTCTTCTAAGGTGATAGCAGCATTTGTTAGGAGGGAATTGAATCCTGAGTCAAATCTGTTTATCCAAACATATCCTGAGCATAAACATCTGGAGTGAGTTTGAATAATGTGTTTGCTTTAGTTGATTCTTCTGTGTTAAATAGCAAGTGACATTTTGGGGAGAGTTGGAAAATTACTAGTCACTGAATTTTGGATTGATACCTATAACTTTCTCCTTAAAGTACAAGCTTCTTTCCAAACCTCCGATTGCCTGAGGTGGGATATTCACATTTCGGTGCTGTTCATTACCCATGTACTAAACTCGTCTGTAATTGCAGGTGCCGCTTCGTTATTTATTAGGCATGTTATATGTTAACTTCAGTGCTCTCTGGGATCCTGTTATTGAACTCATAAGGTAAGCATGGGTAAATGGATGAGGCTATTATGTTTTAACTACTGCAGAAGGATGGACTCAGTCTTATACCCCTTCTAGGTGTATAATGGGTGTGTGCAGTATTTATAGCTACCTTAAATCCTTTTGGGGACAATGTGAAGGAAAAAGAAACATCAATTTTTCTCTCTGATGCCAAATTTCTCAATAGTTAAACTATTATGTGTATGTTTCTTTGTACTTTGAAATAACTTTGGAAGACCCTCTCCTTTTACTTTATATGATACATCTGTGTTGAATTTTTTTCAGTAACAAATAATGGTATAATAATTGGATTATAGATAGATAGATAGATAGATAGATAGATATAGTGTCATTGAGCCAAACTTTAATTTTAAAATGAGGACTTTAAAACCCTTGCTATCTATTATCCAAAGTCCCTTTAGCTCTAAATAGGACCTTAATAATCACATAGAAAATACTTGCGTTGCACCTCATGTGTAGAAACCTGTCCTTTTGCAGACGTTTGTTCTTCAGATGGTCTACTCTGGCTTTTGTTGGATTGGAAATATACATAATGTGTGGCCCCTCAAAATCCTAACGATTAGTTCTTATTTGATAGAAGCAGAATAAATAAATCCTTTCCCAATGTGGAATCACTTTGTCTGCTGTTTAACTGCCTTTCAAAGCCATCAAAAACCAGTATGCTGAAATCAAGGCCTTCTAACATCAACTTCATAATTTTGTTCATTGCACTTAAGGAAGAATCTGACATGTGTTAGCAGCAGCCCACTATTCAAATTGTTAGCTCTTCAGTGCCCGAGGGCCTTTCAAATGTTCCTCCAGAGCTGGCTGGGCTGTCTTCCTGTTGAGTACATCTTTCTGTCTAAAAATTGGTTTCGTTTTTACATATAGTCAGCAACATATATGGTTCATGTCTTATGTAAAGTTTATGCATATTCTTAGAAAATTAATGACAGAAAGAATATAAATAATTTAAGGATACTGTTGCTAGGATATCAAATTATATGATTGATCTAGTTTCTCTTAAGTTCTGGAAGCCATGTTTCATGTAGTTAGTCAATATTTATTTTGCCTTTGTGTTAAGTATATTTGAATTTGGTAGAGGAAAAAAAAAATAACATTTTAAAGTTAGCTTTGAACAAACTGAATTTTCTCTCTAAACAGGCTTCTCCGTCCCTTACTGGAACATATCTCATACCCCATTGCCCATTTCCATTATTGTACCTTAAAAAATAGTCTCATAGGAATCTACTTAGGTATTTAAAAACATACTTTAGTACTTTATGACAATAAAAATAGCTTGTGCCTGGTACAGGCATTTTGAAAAATACAGAAAAGTATAAAAGTTATTGCACATTCAGGGATAACTTAATTAACATTTTAGTTATGTCCTTTCACTCTTTTTTTTTTCTGTGAAATATCTCAAAATAAGAATCATGTCATCTATTTTATTTGTAATCTTTTCTCTTAGTTCTCATGCACATGAAATGGAAAATAAGAAATTTTGGAAAGTCTACTATGAACATCTGGATAAAGCAGCTACACATGCTGGTATGTAAGGGGTATGGGGGGCTGGGAAGAAAAGTGGTTGTTTAACTGTTTAATTTTTGCTGCTTAATTACACATGAAATTGGGAAACAGAAATGAGAAATGTACTGTCTGTGATAACCTTTGGATATGGTTTATTATTCCCTATATCACTAGTGAAAGAAATGCCCTTACTTGAGGAAACACATAGGACCCATGTTAACATTTCCCTAGTGATTGATTGATTGATTGATTGATGACTACTTTTTCTTTCAGAGAGAGAACTACAAAATGACATAAGAAATGAGGAGAAGTCCATTGGAGATGAAAATTGGGAGCAGAGTCAGGAAGGAGATGTTGGAGCTCTTTTTTCTAAGCAGTTAACATTGAAAACCCATTGTCAAGAAAGACTGGACCACACCAATTTTCGATTTTTGCTCTGGCGAGCTCTCGCAAAATTCCCAGAAAGGGTAGAGCCACGGTCCAGGGAGCTTTCCCCACTTTTCTTGAGGTTTATCAAGTAAGTGTTCTCTTCTAGGAATGTGTTTCTGGTAGGGTATGAGAAAGAGAAGGTACAAAATGTTAAGCTCCAAAATTGGCTGAGTTCTTTTTGCTTCTGTTGTGTTTTCAAATGATTGGCACATGTATAAAGCACTAACTCTGTCAGCTAACAACTAAACTAGTTTGGTTCACCACTTAATTTTACGTGAATTTAATCAGCACACAAATGGCATTAATAAAAAAATCCAGGTTACAACATAAGAAAGGCCATATTGAGTTAGCTCAATGTAGAAAGACCTTGCTATTTCTTGCCCTGTTGTTCATTGTTACATTGTCTGCCAGGGGTTTAAAAGTATTTTCCAGTAACTCAACCCAAGCCACTCTGTTTTGAGCCTCTTGAATGTTTCCCATGATGCTGAGGAATGTACTCTCAAAAAAATAACAAGAACTTTCTGGAGTGTTGTTCTGTTTCGAAAAGATATGCTGCGTGAGAGATTGCTTTAAGACTCTAAAAGTGTAGGATGTGGTGTGTAGAACATTACTAATTAATGAATAAATGTAGATTAACAATACTATTTCGTTACATGGGAAAATGCTATGGCATTAAATTAAGCAGGCTAGGAACCACAACATACTAGGATTGTTCATGGAACAACAAGGAAGTCTGAGTGGCTACCACACTAATCCTGGAAGAAAATAGTTGGAGACCAGGGCAGAAAGTTAACAGGAGACCAAGTTGTGTAGGCCTTTAAGTGATAGGAAGGACTTGGGTTTTTCCTGTCAGTGAAGTGGGAAGCCGTTGGAAGGTTTAAAGATCGGGGTGACACGACTTCAGTTTTCTCAAGGAGTTTTCTGGCTGCAATGTTGAGAATAGACTGTAGGATGGAAGGGTGAGAGTAGGTAGAGAGACTAGAGAGTAGACACTTAGGAGGAGATTGCAAAAAGCCAGGCAAGAAACGAGGTTGTAGTAGTGCAGATAATGAGAAGTAGTTGAATTCTGGATAGTTTTTGAAGGATTTCAATTCAATACGATATATTTTTGAAGAATTGCAATTAGGTTAGCCTGCTGGATTGGCCAACAGGTCAGATGTGGCGAGAGGGGTGCAGGAAGGAGACAGGGGAGGCATCAAGAATGTCCCTGAGGGTTTGAACTGAGTAACTGGAAGAAGAGAGTTACCATTTACTGAGATTGGGAGAAATGCAGAAGTTTGCAGTTGTGGGGAAGGTCAAGGATTCATCTTTAGACGTGTTAAGTTTGGGATACTAAATAGACGTTGAAGTAGAGATTCAAGTAAGCACTTGAATTTGGAGCTTTAAGTCCCAGAGAAAGGTTTGGTGTAAAGATAATACATTTCAGACTCATTAGTATATAGATGGTAGATAGTCTTTTAAATTATGGGACGGAATTAAATCACACCTGGGAGTATAAATGTAAAGAAAGAAGATTTCCAAGGACCGACAGCAATATTTAGAGTTTGGGAGATAAGGAGCCAGCAAAGGAGGCCAGAAAAGAGTGATAGAAGAACCAAGACTACTTAGTACTCCTTGAAGAAAGACTTCAAGGAGGGAGTTGATCAATTGCATCAAATGTGTCTGAAACATCAATCAAATGAAGACTAAGAATGACCATTGGCTTTGGAAGTGACCTTCACATGAGTTATTTGGTTAATCTGGCTGGGATGAAAGCCTGATTAAAATGGGTTTAAGAGATAATGGAGAAGAGAAATGGCAAAAACAAATATGAACAGTTCTTATGAAAAAGAAGCAGACATGGGTGGAGGGAGATGTGGGACCCAAGAGGGAGCTGTTGTTGGGGTTGCTATTTAATATCGAAGAAGCAGGTACGTATGTAACGCTGATGTGAACGTTGCAGAAGGAAAGGAAAAATTGGTAATGCAAGAGAGGGGATAAAATTGCTAGATCCATGCCTTTGAGTAGGTAAGAGGAGATAGGATCCCATGCATAAGCGAAAAGGTTTGTATGAATAATTCATTCTGGGAAAGGTTACACGCAAAGATGCAGGCAGGTCAGTGGATGGTATGGTGGAAGAGTAATGATTTTCTCTTTTTCGCATAACTCTTTAGTCTTTATTGATAGAATGAGAACAGTGATACTTATCTTCCTCGCCTTGTTTTGATGATCAAGTAAAATAGTATCTGTCAGTTGTTTTGTGCATCGCAAGTGCCTATGCATATGCCAGCTGGTATTAATGGTGTTAGTAGGATATGAATTTCCTACCTTGTTAATTTTCTGTTTTTCCTTCAAGGAAGAAATCGATTACCCCTTAACCTAAGGATAAAGACCTTCCTCTAATAGTACAAGATACTGTGAGGGTGGGGATAGAGAGAAGAGCCTGTGACAGGAAGTGGGTCTCTGAGTTTTAAGAAGACTTAAGAGACTAAAGATACACAATTTTAAAAAATGTTTAAATTAAGACTAGTTGACACTGATTACCTATAATTAATACTTTTATAGGTGATCCAAACTAATGGAAAACCCAAATGTCACCTTTAATTCTGGCTTTGAAATATATAATGGGCTTTTTATTTTTATTTTTGGCTAGAAAGTTATATTTCTACATATGTTTAAAGTAATTTAATATTAGAACTAATTTGTGAATCCCTTGTAAACATTCTCTGAGAAGAATTAAATCAGAAGCAGGACTGAATGACTAACAATCGCAAAAACATCCCAGTAACAGGTGATGGTGGTGCTTAATGAATGAGACTTGCTGTGTAGACACTTGTAAGTGCTTTGTGTGAATTATCTTATTTAATAAATGACTGAGTGAGCATGCTGTACATAGAGATAAAGGTTAAAAATATGTCACGTGGTTCATTGAATATTGAGAGTATAATACAAATATTATTAAATTGATGATGGTACAGTTTGTAAGTGGCAGGGCTACTTTGCTTATTTCATTTATTCATCCATTTTTAAAATGTTTTAGTAAGTGCTAGATCCTGCTAGGTGAGAACACAAAGTTGAATATGGTAGCGCCTCAGTCCTCCAGTTGTACTTTAGTGTATTAATCTGGAATTTCTTCCAGGTATGTTGGTAGTGTGCTATCCTAAACATGCTATTTTACCAGGGGTTTAATGTCTGATCAATTTCTTTACATCCTACCCAGTGCCATGCACAAAAGCGACAACAAAATAATAATTGTTAAAGTGACACAAAAAGAATGCAGAGAATGACAGTGACAGCCTTCAAGATAATGTTAGTTACCTGCAACAAGAGACCAAAATTAAAGGAATGGAATTCAGTAAGAACAAATGAGGATACTAACTGCACATGCTTAATTTAGAGGAGATAAACATAAAGGATTACTGGTTATTGCCTGGACATTCAGTTTCTGCCTGTGTCATGTTGTGACTGCCCACAGAAGCAATGGATTTGATAGTTCCATCTGTCTTATCAGACCATGCATACATAGAGGACTGAATTTTGTTACAGCACCATATTTTTGAAAGGACAGTGACAAAGTAGAATGTATCTGGTGGAACGTGACCAACATGGTCTTTTTTTTTTTTTATTTTTTCAATATCAGGCCACGTGATTTATTCAGTAGTTTTGTGAACAAGTATAACAGTCTTAATGTTGTACTTTCATTATTTAATATAACCCACCCCTACACCTGCCTCCACCCGTTGTGTTTCCAGAGACCGGGAGGCTGATTTCATTTCAGTCCAGAGTAGACATTTCAAATATTTTCGACAGTGTAACGATGGAATGGTCAGTCTTCTCCAGTTAGTGACTGACTTGGCCATAAGGCACTTCAGAAGGGCGGGCAGACGACAGGAGCAGGATGCTGTGGAAGACGCTTGACTGGGACACCTCTGATGTCTCTAATGTGCGATTCTGTGAACTGGACGTGAACATTTGTCACGAACAGAATTAGGGCATCTCAGCTTCACCTGTCTTCTGTCCCTCTCTTTCCTCTGTAGCAATGAGTATTACCCAGCAGATCTGCAGGTTGCTCCAAGCCAGGATCTGCGGAGGAAAGGCAGAGGTGGGGCAGCAGAGGACATAGAAGAAGACCCTGCAGCTGGAGACGATGAAGAGGTAGAGGAGGAGGGGGTGCCCCAAGATGAAACTTCACCGAAGAAAAAGACGAGAAGAGCTGCGGCAAAGTAAGTACAGCCTTGCAGGTAGATCTCAAATCCACAGTTCTTAGAAGAATGGGAAGCAGCCTGTTCTGGCCTTAATGGGAAATGGACCCGGACAGAATGAACTGCTCACATAATTACTTACATAAATGCTGTATCTTCCTGGGGTTTTCTTTTATAGCCCAAAGAAAACTGTCGGTCTTCTAAGTTTTTTGGTTTTCGCCACAGTCTTGGACTTGGGCTGATCTCATCATAGCTCCTGTTTACGCATGAGCGGGCTGGAGCCCTGAGCGATAACATGCCCTTTGACCTCTGTCATCTACTTTTCATGGCACCGTGGCATTATGTTTGTGTGCTAAGGGAACACGTAATGGAACATCTTTTCTCTTATAAATAAGCGTGTCAGCACTTTTACTTTGCCTTTTGACTTATCTCCTGGTTACTTTTTCCCCCCCGTGCTGTTATATTTAAATAAGAAACATATTTCCTATTTTCTGGGTAATTCATTTACCTAAATTGTTAGAAACCTTAGAAAAAGAAGAAGTGATCATGCTTTTAGAAGTTACTCCAGGGCCGGTGGGTGGCTCAGGTGGTTGGAGTGCCATGCTCCTAACACTGAGGTCACCGGTACGATTCCCACTTGGGCCAGGGAGCTGTGTCCTACACAACTAGACTGAGAAACAATGGCTTGAACCAGAGTGGGGGAGGGAGGCGGAAGAAGAGGGGAAAAAAAGTGACTCCAGTTTACTCGTCTGAATTTGTGTGTCAGAGATCCAGTGGATCTGCTGCTACTGTGTTACTGTAACGCTTGAGATCTCAATCTGATAGTCCCCTTTGTTGAGTGTTTTCCACAAGCCATTTATTAGTTCATCCATCAGCAGCTGTATTGAGTGCCTTTTGCTAAGTGCTGGGTTACAAAGATGGATGGTACCTAGCCTCTGCAATGCAGGAAGCATGATCTAATGTGAAATATTTTTATACAGGAAATATTTTTAAAGGTGTTATGGGACCACAGTAAAAAAAAATAACAATAAAAGACTTAATTCTATCACAAAAGAAAGGCTTTTAATAGGTAGAAGGCACCTTTGAAGCTGAAAGACGAAAGTTTGCCAGCAGCTCGGGCAGGGAAGGATTTGCCAGCCAATGGAAATAGTGTATAAAGTGCATGGGCAACAAAGATCGTTACTACACTTCATGCAGACTAGTTCCTTCTCTGCTTCTACCTTCTCACAACTCTGAACATCCTACCCCCCACTGCTTCCTCCAAGACAAAGATTGCTGTTTTCTTCTTCATATCTTTCAGACATAAAAGCCAGTAAGAGATTAGTCCTCATGTGTGTTTGTTGAATAAATAACCTATTTTTCCAGTCATGCCTCTTCCTTTCTTACCCCTGAACTTTTCAGTGCCCTTCCCTCCTTCTACAATGTCCTTGCCTCTTTTCTGCCAGCTGAGATCCTGTTCCTACTTCAAGGCACAATTCCTCCTCACGAAGGCTTTCCTGTCTTTTAAAAGGAAAGTCATCTCACTCAACTTCAAACTTTCATAACAGCCATCTAGACCTCTGTCATGGTGCTACTCCTTGCCTTGATACTAATTTTTTATAGATCTTCCATGAAAATCAGGAACCCTTTAAGTAGAAGTTCCATGTCTGAATTAATTCTTTTGTCCCCTGAATTAATTCTTCTGTCCCCTGTAAAACCTAGACTGTTGCTAACATACACATGGTTGAAAATGTGAATAAATTGATAGACAGACCTTGGTGCTATCTCAATATATTCATAGTCCAAGTTTATAATCCTTCATGGAGCGTGCTTCTCACTGGCAAGTATTTAATGAGAACGTGTAAATTGGCTCCTGTTCTCTTTGGCTCTTTAAGAATGCATGGCAGATAAGAAATACTTAATAAATGTTGGGAGGAGTAGATATTAAAGTAGAAAAATTTTAGCTTGTTTATTAAAGGCAAGGGCTCAGGGATAAGTAATAACAAGGACACTGCATCCATCAGGGCTCTTTAGAGAAACAGAATCAATAGAATGGAGGTGTGTGTATGTGTGTGTTAAGAGATTTATTTTAAGGAATTGGCTCATGTAATTATGGGAGCCTGCACGTCCAGAATTTGCAGGGCAGGACAGCAGACTGAAACATCAGTTTTTGTTCTTAAGGACTTCAACTGAGTGGATAAGGCCCATCCACATAATTGGATATTAAATAATCTCTTATTTAAAGTCCACTTATTATAGATGTTAACAACACCTACAAAATACTTTCATCACAACACCTAGATTAGTGTTTCATTACGTAAGTGGTTACTCGAACTTAGCCAAGTTGATACATAAGACTTACCATCACAGACATTTAAGCTAAATATAAATAATAGTACTACCCTTCCCCTAGTTCTCTATAATGTCTATAGAGGGCATAATTTCCAACTTATTTTCTCTATGTTATCTAGTAGGACTTTCACAGTTTTGCGTTCTTTTGCCCAAGAGCAGAGAAATGCATTGTTTGCTAAATTCTTAGGAGCAGAGGTCCCATACTTCATCTAATCCTCACAGAAAATCAGGACGTCTTTTTTGTCAAGATGAGGAAACTGAAAATCTGAGACATTAATTAACTTTCCCCAAAGTCACACGGCCCAAAATGACAGGATCATCCATGTATCCTGTTGACCTTTCTCCACTTCTCCCTGCATATATTTTTTAAATAGGCAAATGAAATCTCTCCAAATCTTAACATTTTATTCATTCACGTTTCTTTAAGTTCTAATATGTCTTATACATTATATACACAGAGGAAACAGTTTTCTCAAGTATTTCTAAAACCTCATCAAGTGTGGACTAGGAAGTTGAGTGAGTAAATGCAGTAGAAACTCTCTTCTTAGTCTGTTCTAATAGAGGATGTAATTTGCCCTGAGGCTGTCAGTCCCCTCTTCAACCTGAACTTTCAACGACAGCATTGCTTTTTCTTCCTCCTTGATAAGCAAGAGCCATGGAGGAAGAGCCATTACCTAAACCTGGACCTCTGACCTGACGTCAGTATTTATGTTATATGAAAGTGAGGAAGAATATATTTTACCACTTTCCTGTTTACTGTATAGAAACTAGACAAGGAAGCTTCCCAAAATTCATCTGTATTCAACTTTGGAATGTATTACTTTCTGCTTTTGGTTTAATTTAAACCATTCTAAGCAAAATGATTTTTGAATGATTTTCTGGGGTGGGGAACCTGGATTTCAGTGGAAGGCTTGCCTGAGATTTGGCATTTTTGGATAATAATTTCCTAAATGCAAATAATTAATAATTATTTGTATAATTAACAATGAAACTATAGTCAAGGTTTTCAGAATAATTGTCAGACTAAATTGATGGGCACTATTATCTTATGAAAATAATCTCTGTCCTTTAATTTTGTAGTACTCTCTCTTTTTTTATTGTTTTAGGCAGTTAATTGCTCATTTGCAAGTTTTCTCTAAATTTTCGAATCCACGGTCCTTATATCTGGAATCCAAATTATATGAGCTTTATCTTCAGGTAAGTAAAATACATTCTTGCCACTGCAATTCTTTCTGTTCTCTACCATTTTCTTTGCCAAAATAACTTTTAGGTTTTTGATAATTGTTGGATAGAGCCCATGTCAACATTTTAAGTGTATACAGAGGGTGTCAAAAAAATGTATATACATTTTAAGAAAAGAAAAAACTATTAAAATTGTAATGCTCAATGTATACTGATAACAAAAGATAAATACGAGACACGTTTGACTTCTGCAATTACAAGAGGTGCTCAGAGTGGTTACGATCAGCATAAATTTAACACAGTTTTTTCCTTAAAATGTGTGTACATTTTTTGGCACCCTCTGTATATGTTTTTAATTAATAGACATTTTCTGTATCTCGAGAGACAGTTTTAGACAGTACTAGTTTAGTTGATTTTTAAAGGCATTTTGGGTGACCAAACATTGATGAGTTGTATTAACAGTGAGTATAGCAAAGCATTAATTATATCATGGGAATTAGCTATTAGAAGGGAGTGGAGCTTGTGCCCAGAACAGTTGGCAACTTTTCACTTTTTGATAAATTAGCCTGATGGAGTGCTAGGATTTCAGGATGTGTTACATTTTGCGAAAGCAAATAGTTGGAATAATAGTTGGTACAGTCATAATATATAACCCTGAATTCCAGAAAATGTTGAAGAAAAAATTTAATGTCAGAAGCAGAGTAAGAATTGGATGTCATTCTAAGCCATCTGGGGAAACAAAATTTTCTTTTCATTTGGATATTTTTTAGATGAAACGTTTCATGTTGGCAGAACTTACCCATATTCTGTCCGTAATTCGGATACAACTTGTTTGTAAAGCCAGAGCTCGAAAAATCTCACTTGTCCACAGGAAGCAAATTTATGAACTAACTGGTCAGAGAGGCCCCAGAGCCATGTCTTCCCTGGCATTTTACTGACAGCCATTTCCTTCACAGGACTATAAAAGCTGTTGTTCATCACAGGACCAGCTCATTTGATGTAACTGCAGATTATGTAGAGAGTTGGCCTTGGCCAAAATCACTGATAGACCTGAAGGTCTGGTGTATAGGGTGTAGATGTCAGTTTTGTTTTTATTTTGTTCTTTGCACATATTCTATTCATCCTCCTTTAACTCCAGGAAGATGTTAAGCTTTTGTCAGAAATCAGCTTTAAATCACATCTGAAAATGTAGATTCTAAGAAATTAATTTTGCAAGTTAACACAAGTAAATTACTATCCCATGGTATGTGTATATGTGACTTCATTGATTTATTCTATTAAATATCATTCTTAGTTGTTGCTACACCAAGATCAAACGGTACAAAAAATAACCCTGGATTGCATAATGACATATAAACATCCGCACATCCTCCCTTACAGGTAAGTTATTTGATGCCAAAGAAATGCTGTTTCTTTGGCTGATTTTCATCTTTCTACCTGAGCCTCTTGTAAAATAGTTTTGTGAAGGCCTGGAAAATTTCCCTCTTTTCTAAGGTAATCATAATGCTATTTTAGGTAAGAAATGAAAACTGGGATTATGTTTGTTAAAGAGTGCTTCTCCATAGACAATAAGGTAGGAAAGAGAATATTAATTGAAAAGTCTGTGTTGAGGTTATGTCACTTCTTCTTGCTTATATAATGTCTTAAAATCTTGGTGATTACGTCGGGGATCATAATAATCACTCTAAGAACTGAAGAGACTTTTGTATTATGCCCTTTGAAACAGCTGAATTTTTGACTAAATCTAACTCCTTATAATCCCTTTTATCTTAAAATTTAAACAACTCTCATTTTGGAACTTATTTTTGTGAAAATTTTCCTTTATGGATGCCAACTACATTGTGAATTATTCTTTAATACCTATTTCATTTAACACATAGTGCTCTACATTTTTGCATTTTTAAAAACTGCTGCCGTATATTAAGTGATGATTTGTGCTGCATTTTATTTTTAAAGGGAAAACTTGCAAAGATTGCTTGAAGACAAAAGCTTTAAGGAAGAGATAGTGCATTTTAACATTTCAGAAGATAATACAGTCGTGAAAACAGCCCACAGAGCAGATCTGTTTCCTATTCTGATGAGGTATTTGTACTGTTTAAAAACTGATTTTTTTTAATAGTTGATCACAAAAACAATTGTATTAGGATTATGATTCTTTTAGCAATTGTAATGGACTATTTTGTTTCGTATTTTCTTTTGATTTATTTTTTTAATTGGACCTTGTGGGATAGTCAAATTGTTATAGAGACTTACTTTAGAATATTTTGTCCCTAACATGAGGAAAGATCTTGCCATAGTATTATTTTAATAATAATGATAACATTAAATCCAATATTGCTCTTAAGTTTTACTATTGAAAAATAATAAAAATATTTAATTTATTTGGTATATAACTAATTATGAGATACAAAAGCTGTTGATTTTTAAGTATTTAACCATCTACATCATGAAATTTCATTAGTTTTAATTGGATTGTCTTGGTAGAAAAAATAGTAATAAATAACGGTGTTTAGTCAGACTGTTAGCCCCCTGTTTAAAAACCCTTTGAGTCCCATTTTACTGAGAATAAAATAGAAAGTCTTTACTATTTAGAGGGCCTGGAATAGCCCAGCCCCAGACAGCCTCTCTAACCACCTCTCTTCTGTTTACCGCCCCCCACAGTCTCTGGACTGGCTCGTCCCTGTTTGGAACACGTGACAGATAACTGCTCTTCACATAGTCTCATCTCAAATGTCCGATGAGATGCCTTCCTTGACTTCTTTATATAAAATCATACCTTCCCCTTATCACTTTCTAGTCCCTTTACTAGTCTCTTTACTTTTCTTTATAATGCTTGATCATCCAACATAGCCTCTTTTCTTATCTCCCCAGCTAGAAGGTAAGCTCCATGGCCTTTAGTAAATATTGTTCAATTTAATTTCGTGTTCTCTTTTATGATACAAAACCTCTTTTTTTTTTCTATTTTTTAATGTGTGTATTACCTACATAGCCTAGGTAGGTAATTAACTGTGGTGATCATGGTTGTCCTTGTCTTGTTCCTGGATTTAGCAGTAATGCTTCTAGAATAGCCGCTCTTAAAGTGTGATCTGCTCCTTCTTGAAAGGGACTATCCTTGAGACACTGTCCGAGGTCCAACAAGGTTAAAACTTTTCTCATAATAGTACTAAGATACTATCTTTCTTCATCATGCTCACGTTTGTACTGTTAAGACAATAGCATGAATCAGGACTGTGAGCGTACTTGTCATTCTTCATTGCCACCCACCTGGAGTTTTTAAAAAAAAAGCTGGTTTCACTTAGTGTCCTTGATGAATATTGACCCTTGCGTCCTTGTCTTTTTATCATCCTATTTGACAAAGTGGAAAATATGTACAAAGCACTTCTGCCTACTGGTTGTCTCAAGGAATGGCAGTTTTTTCCCAAACAATTGATGCATGTTACAGAACAATGCGTGGGGAAAGGTTTGTCAAAGTGCAAGACAGATGGATTTGAACGTAATAGAGTACACGTAGTTTATTGTTACAGTTTTAGATTCCACACTGCAATTTGCCTTTAAGAAACTGCCACTTGTTGAGGTTTGGTAGAATATCAAAGTGGAATATCCACAATTATCTAAAGAGAATGATCTGAAAGTTTACAAAATATTTTTACCTCTTCCAACTATGTAATCTGTGGAAGGCTGGATTTTCTTCAGTCAGAATATATTGCAGCAGATTGAATGCAGAAGCAGATATGAGAAGATAGTTTATCTTCTAATAAGCGAATTAATAAATAAATTTGAAAAATAAAGAAGGTAAAATAATGTCTCTAGTCTCACTAATTTTTGGTGAGGAGAGGTTTGGAAAATATAATTATTTTTAATTAAAATGTTACTTATGCTAACTTGTTTTAATTTCTGGTATGATAAATATTAGTGGATAAAACTTACATACAGAAATGCTCTTTGGAGACCTCAATAATGTTTAAGAGTGGTAAAGGAGTCTTAATATCAAAAAGTTTGAAAACCGCTGTTTACATTTTAAATGTTTATCATGTTAGGAGAGTAGCTTTTATTGCTAGATTATTTAGTATTTTATCATAAATGTATTGAATTTAGTTAGAATACCTATTAAGCATGTTACAGATTATCATATTTCCTATGAGCCATTGACCTATATTAATCTAAGTGATTTTACTAATGATTCTTTCTTGCATTTCTCAGATAATCCTTATTTGGCTTATTTTAATGCACCACTGCATACTGTATTTAGAAATACTGTGTATTGTGTTCATAGGCAAGATTGGTATATAGTTTTATTTTTGTTCCTTATCCCATCTCAGTATCATAGTTATACCACCTTCATAAATGAAAAAGAACCATCTCCTGCTTTCTTTCTTCAATGAAACTTAATAGCATGGAAATTGTTTTTCCTTGAAAGTTTAAAAAAATTCGTCTGTAAAACTGTATGTGTTCTATGTTTACTCATGATTTTTGGTCTATTTAGGTTTTCTTCTTAAGTTCTTTTTGCTTATTTATTGATATTTGTGGGGTTTTTTCCTCAGAAAAGTACTCATTTAGTTGAAATATTTTTAGTTTCCTTACTTATAGTTTTATTCTCTTATTTCCTTTCTTTTTAATCTATATGTTTTTGTTTTCATTCTTTGATTAGACTCACCTTTGGCTTGCTTATTTTATTGCTTTTTTCCTCCTCAAAAATCCGTCTTCTAACATTTATCTTTATTATTTCCTTCTTCCTGCTTTCCTTAACTTGTTTATTCGTGATTTTTTTTCCTAAATGTCTATGTTAAATATCTAATTTCTATTTCATTCTTCCTTGTGTTATAATACACCCATTTAAATCTGTTGAGTTGCTATGCTAGCCTTTCAGGAAAACAAAACAATTAGGATTACGTTTTAGGATTAATATGCAAACCAAGTAATGTTCTTTTGACTTTTTAGAATTTTGTATGGCCGAATGAAAAATAAGACTGGGAGTAAAACTCAAGGGAAATCTGCTTCAGGCACCCGCATGTCCATTGTTCTGAGGTTCCTTGCTGGGACCCAACCTGAGGAGATCCAGATATTTTTAGACCTGCTGTTTGAACCTGTGAAGCACTTCAAGAATGGTACCTATCAACTACCTGACACTCTGAATGTTGTAGACTGTTGTAGACTTTGAATGACTCAGGCTAGGTTTCCCAGCTCTCGGGTATCTTTCTAATGGGGTTGCCCCTCCCAATCTCAATGGTGGTCTTTTTGCTGAAAAGCAATTCGTTTTAAACTTTGATTGAATTAGGTGGAGCTCAACACAGTGGATCAGCATCCACATGTTAGTAAACTCCTGATTAGGAGATACGTATGTACTTTTTGTTGTTGTTGTGCATTTAGGCCATTTGAAAAATGGTACTTATCCATATGCAGTGAAGAGGTTTTTTCTTAGAACCTTAAAGAATGCTGCAAAATTGATCTTAATTGTCTTGGTATTATTTATTCACTGAGTCATTCATCTATTGAGAATGGTTTGTTGAATACCTCCTGTGCCTTGACACTGTTGAAAAGAGAAAAGTGAGTATTTATAATCTGCTCTCCAGCTCATAGTCTAAACGAAGTGGGTGTAAAAAGTCTATTCAATGAGCTGTAATACTCTGTGGTATATTCTTTAGTATGCAATGTAAGTAATTAATAATAATAATAACGACTAACTTTTTTTAGCCAGATGTTTTGAGGACCCCTTTACATACAATTCAGTTTATCCTTAAAATTACCACATGAGGTATCATAACTTTTTGTTCCCATTTTATAAATGCAGAAATTGAGACTTAGAGAGGTAAGTATTTTGCCCATAGCCACTTAGCTAGAAAATGGTACAGCTGGGATTCAAGCCCAGGTCTTTTTGACTACAAAACCTTTGCTCCAGTTCCATAATTGTTTTGCTTTAAGCAAACAGATCTTTCTTTATTTGTAGGGTAATGTGTTGCTTTTTTTTTTTTTTTTTTTTGTATTTTTTCTGTGATAATGGATCCAGTGGTTTAAAAGATTTACTCAGTATAATATTACCCTGAGAAGGAAGTTGGCTCTGACGAATACAAGAGGTTTTGTTCAGTAGGTGTTATGAATTGGTTAAGCTCATGATCTCAGAGCAGTTGGTTTGAAGTAAAGCTCAAGCAATAACAATTCAAGTCTTTTAAGTAAATTATGAAATAAGTATAGTGCCTGTCTATAAAGGACTGTTGTTTTATTTACTTACCAGGGGCTACAAGGGAAATAAAACATTTGATTCTCAATCTTCAAGGAGCTTATAATGTAGCAAGACTTTTTTAAAATGAAATTCCTGAAGTCGGCGTAGTCCGTGAAAGCTGAGAGTGAGAAAAATGTATGGAAAGTTGCTAGATGGAATAAAAGACTATTTGTAACTCTGGTTTTTGAAAATAGTATAAGGGAAATGAGAATTGGGCTTAGAAACTTAGTTCTGTCACAAGTTTCTTACTCTTTTTTATGTCTCGGTTTCCTCATCTATAAAGTGATAATAGTAAAACCTACCATACTTAGGTCATTGAATATTTGTTAAGAATCAAAAGGAGAAAATACATGAGGAAAATACGTAACAATAGAAAACACTGTATTACTGAGGGAAATCAAAAGGAAGCTATAATTATAAATAGTAACAAAGTAATGTTTCCTTTTACATGATGTGTCTGTTCCTCTCTTTCACTAGGAGAATGCCATGCTGCTGTCATTCAGGCAGTAGAAGATTTGGATCTGTCTAAAGTCCTTCCTTTAGGTCGTCAGCACGGTATCTTAAATAGCCTCGAAATAGTGTTGAAGAACATTAGTCATCTGATCAGTGCGTACTTACCAAAGATTTTGCAGATATTGCTCTGCATGACAGCAACTGTATCGCACATCCTTGACCAACGAGAAAAGGTAAGAGAGACTCACTGTATATGCTTTTGGGAGGCTAGTATGAGTCTGTGTTTTATTTGGGAAATTGGTTGGGACCTTAATGCGAGTATCTAACATCTTTCCAGGTTAAATCTTTTTTATGTAAAGTGTCTCTTTAAAACAGTTTTCCATATAATGGGAATCTTTATTGTTATAAATATTTATGTATAGTCAGAAAATGCAATTTATATCATTTTATTTTCTTATTAAATTTATTGGGCTGGCATTGGTTAATAAAATTACATGGGTTTCAAGTGTACATTTCTGTAATACATCATCTATATATTGCACTGTGTTCTCATTACCCAGAGTCAGTTCTCCTTCCATCACCATATATTTGACCACTTTACCCTTTTCTACCTCCTCCCCACTCCCCTTTCCCTCTGGCATCCATTAAACTGTTATCTGTGTCTATGAGTTTTTGTTTCTTTGTCTTGTTCATTTGCTGTTTGCCGTTTTATATCCCACATATGAGTGAAATCATGGTTCTCAACTTTTTCTGTCTGACTTATTTCACTTAGCATGTTAATCTCAAGATCCATCCATGTTGTCGCAAATAGCAGTATTTCATCTTTTCTCATGACTGAGTAATCCATTGTGTATATATACCACATCTTCTTTATACAGTCATCTATCGAAGGACAATTCAGTTGTTTCCATGTCTTGGCCACCATGAACAATGCTGCAATGAACAGAGATATATATTATATATACATATATACATATATACCTGTGTGTGTGTGTGTGTGTGTGTGTGTATGTAAATGTATTATGATTAAATGTTTTCGAATTTTTCAGGGAGATACCCATAAGAGGGATTGCTCGGTCATATGGTAATTCTATTCTTAATTTTTTGAAGAAACTTCATACTGTTTTCCATAGTGGCTGTACCACTGTGAGGGTTCCTTTTTCTCCACAACCTTTCCAACACTTGTTATTGTCTTGTTGATAATAGTTATTCTCACAGGTGTGAGGTGCTATTTCATTGTGGTTTTGATTTGCATTTCCCTAATAGCTAGTGAAGTTGAACATCTTTTCTTATATTAAGTGTATATTTTAAAGGAGATGAAATAGTAGGGAGGGAGTGAGTTCTCTATGCATCTCAGAAACCAAAGTCAGGCATAGTTGAGCTGATGTTTCTTAGATTTTAATTTCGAGAGCCTAGAGGACATCTTACACTGTTCATTTACCCAGAAAGGTTGGAGAATGAATAGAATACTGTTAGCATCATCCTGTTGTTTTGAGACAGAGTTAACCCAGAACTCTTTTAAAAGTAAGTGCTTGACTACTATAAGCGCAAGTATGAATAAAGATGAGCAGCAAGATCATACAAAGTAAGCCAGCTAGCTAGCTGCCAAGAGACTTCACGAGGTGGGTGCAGTAATATTTTCTGAATTATGTTCAAGACAATATATTTATGTTCTGTTGATACAGGTATGTGGACATAAGTATACTCTTTGGAGTTTAGGGAAACTTAATGTCTTTAGAGAGTAAAGGTTTCTTGAAGAAAATGGGACTTGAAACAAAGATCCATACTCATTTCTGTTGTTAATTCTCAGTTCATGATAAATAGGCACAATTTTAATTTAAAGTTTATTTCATTTGGTTTGTGGATATGCCTGGTGAACTGCCTCTCAAATATGATCATGATGACTGAAAACTACAGCCAAAATTTTATCCTGCTTTTCAGGGCTCTGCATAGATATGAATCTATTTTAGTAATGAAATAATATTTTCTGATTACCAAGACCCACAAGTTTAGAACACACCTTTCATTTTGGTAGGCACCATTGTGTTTTCCTCATTCTTTCATTCAAATATTAATTTTTCATCAAATATTAATTGAGCCTTTACTATTTGTCAGGGACTATTGTAAGTGCTGGGTACAGAGCAGCGAACAAAGCAAACAAAAATATTCTCCATTTACTTATTCAGTAAACACTTATTTCATACCTACCATCTACCGGATATTGTTCTAGGTGGAGAATGAAAAAGGTAAAGCCTCAGTATCATGAGGAGAAAAATAATAAATCAATACACAGATAATTAGAATAATGTCAGTTGATGGTAAATTCTGAGAAGAAAATAAAATGAGACCCATCTACAGATCTCTGAAAGTCATTCTCTGTGTTGCTCTCTCCTCCCTATTACTCTGCTTTGTGAATTCTAGCTGCCTTGGCCTCCCCGAGCCACACAGCTCTGTCACAATGTCTGATATCCAGTCAAGTTTTACCAGGCATACCGAGAAGGTAGCAAATTTTACTCACAATGAGGAGAAAAAAACAGTCAATAGAAGCAGACCCAGAAATGACACAGACAATAGAATTAAACAAGGACTTAAAATGGCTATTAGAAATAGACGCCACATATTCACGAAATTAGAGGAAAACATGAGCATGTTGAGTGACATGAAGATGTGAAGAATTTAAAATAAAATGAGAGAATGTAATAGCAAGTGACTGAACTGGGGGTCGATGGGTGCTTCTACTAGGGTGGTCGGGGTCCTGTCTAAGGAGGTGATATTTGAGCTTACACCTACCCAGCCATGGGAGGAACATTTCAGGCAGAGAAAATGACTAGTAGCACAAAGTCCCTGAGGTAGAACAGTCTTGTCACTTTGTAAGAGCAGATAAAGGCTGAGGTGGCTAGAACACAGGGGGCAGGAGAATGGTACAAGATGAGCTCTAGCGGTAGGCAGGGCCTCATGGGCTATGACGAGGACCTAGATTTACTTCTAAGAATACTAGGAAACCTCTGAGAGATTTGAAGCAGGGGATATCACTTTGATTGCTTTCTGGAAAAGAGGCTGTGGGGGACCGAGAGTGGAAGCTGAAAAAAAAGAGGTTTTGGAAAATTCTTTCTCTGTTATGAAAGCTTCAGGGCCATAGGGAGAACTATACGAGAATTTTCACTTATGCCTTATAGCAAGTGACCGTGACTTTATCTCTGCATGAATATATTAAATCCTGAAAGGTTGAAGGTTTTATAAACCCTCTGTAAGTCTTCTGACTTTCGGTTAACTTAGAAGAAATTACTCAGTAATGCAGCCCTACTCCCATTTCAATAATCAGTAACTCAAAGGATCATTTATGCAATTTCACACTTCATTAGTTAGTGAGGTGCTAAAATTCTTGACAGCTAGGAGGGGTATTTTTGTTTTGTTTTTAATTCTTGGACAAGTCCAAAGAATTCCTTGAAGTGCTGTAATGAATTACTGCACAGTAATACTGCTTACGTGAGTTAAAGTTCTACAGTCGTGTGTTTGAGCTAAGTCGTACATTTACTTCTTTGCGTCCTTCAGATCCTCCAAGGTTTGATTGACACTCAGATGTGTATTGTGAAGGTCGATTTGGTTTGGTATTATATTTTTTGTACATTTAAACAATGGAGTAACTTGTAAATTACATAAACTTAGTCATGGTGACTATTCCTGTAGGAACTGAAGTCTGCAATTGCTCACTTGCAGGGTTTTCCTCCGGTTTATTCAATACTTAATTGAGTAGCCCGGGCAGCTGGCACTGTAGTTACAGAAGTGAATAGAACATGCAGATCCTTCTCCATAGAAGGGGGCTTGGTGGTGTGGATTGGGGAAAAGGTGGGGGGTGTCTGATTTGATGTCATGTTTGCTAAAATTAGTTTATTTGCTCCAGAGGATCATGATGCCATGGTTTTTGCATGTTTTTTTCAAGTATCAATGCTAGTTTTTATCTTTCACCAAACATGATGTAGATGATATTGCCAATAGAACTGAAGCAGAACAGAATGACTTGTAACTGTGTCACCATCTTATCATTCCCTGTTATTTCCTCTGTCTTTGTAACTTGGTAGAAACTTGATGAGTATACGAAATATCATGATTCCTCAGACTTGCACAGCAAATTAATGGCATCCTTATTCCTATTCACTTGAATTTAAAACGTGCTCTTCCAGATTCAAATACTTCTGTTGATCAGCATATTAGATTTTCATGACAAATAACTTTCCAATTTAGTTTTCTTTGTAATATCTTGGCCATAAGACTTAATAAAGAGATTTGTGTTTTCTTCATAAATTGCAGGGTGGTTTTTAGATTTTGATGTAGGTAATTAAAGTGATGTGTAAAAATAAGTTGCTACTTACATATCCAGAGCCCACAGTATGTAAATCATGTGTAAAAACTATTAGGGGTTGACTCTCCCCCCATGTGTTTGGTTTTTACAACATTCTGTGCTTGGGAGAAATCTGAGGCCTTTTTCTCTCCTCTGCCTGGCCTAAAGGTCTTCATATTCTAAGATCCAGTGAAAAATTCTGCCTCTTCCATGGAGCTTTACCCTTCTCAAATTCATAATTTCTCCCCTATCCAATATCTTTGGCATTTTCAGTCTCTCACAGAATTTACTAATTTTTCTTTCAGTAAGATTTTACATTGAGGCCCGGATGATGGCTGTCATGCCGTTGGACCCATTAGTGGGGGCTCAGTAAATTGTTCTGCTCTGAGCCAGAGCAAAATGCCTTCATACGATATGTGATTTCTAAAACTCCCTAGAGGAGGAGATGCCAGTAGAAGAAACATTCTGTTATAAAAGAAGTTTTCTGTTAATTCAGATATCCACCCACTCTAACCTCTATGCCTCTAAACGAACAAATTTTGTTTTTTCCAACATGTATTTTCCTTTAAATTATGTATTTTGAGATCTTCCCATGCCTTAATTCAGTCGCCTCATGCTCCCTTACTGCTCAAAGTATTTCACTGTATAGAGAGACCATAAATTAATCCCCTAGCCTAGTTTTAAAAAGAATAATTGAAAACTCCTAGTTTTAAAAAAGGTGAAAAAAGAAATAATACAAATGTGAACACAATAAGGAGTGTGACCTTCATTTAAAATGAAGCTTTAACTTTTTTTTCTCTAATCTAAGGCATTGTGGTGTGTTTTGTTTAGAATGTTCTGTTCATTGTAAGAAATCAGGATTTTATTTGAGACAGTTACTTGAGTAGAAAAGTAAAACAATATGGAATACAAAAAAGCTGTTCCAGTTGTGATTTTTTACCCCCTAAGGATACTCTAGTGTGATTTTACTGGGCAGTGATAATGGAGCACATTTCACCATTTATTTTTATTTTTGTAAATTGGATAACAGTGTGTTTTTCCAGGACCTATCAGCTCCAAGTCAAGTCGTCCTTCAATGTAGCTGTGGAGGGCGCAGCTCAGCTCCAAGTGCAGTCACCATTTTCAATCTTTAGTTGCAGGGGCGCAGCCCACCATCCCATGTGGGAATTGAACAGGCAGCCTTGTTGTTGAGAGCTCGCACTCTAACCAACTGAGCCATCCGGCTGCCCCCCTGGCAGCTCAGCGACAGCTCGTTGTCTTCAATCTAGTTGTGGAGGGTGCAGCTCACTGGCCCATGTGGGAAACCCACTGTCAACCCTGTTTAGAGCTCGTGCTCTAACCAACTGAGCCATCTGGCTGCCCCCTCACCATTTAATTTTTTAAGTCTCTGCTTTCCCATCTTGTTCAATGAAAAAAGCAATATAACTTGCGCAGTTAACATTTCTATGTGAATCAGAGCCAAAGTCAACACATTTAATAACAAGATGTCTAGTTTGATTTTTAGCTATCTGAGCAAGAGTGCCTCCTTGAGGAGTCAAGCATTAAAACTATATATATATTAATAGAAGATCTTTGTTTTACAGATACAGCTGAGGTTTATTAACCCACTGAAAAATTTAAGACGTCTTGGAATCAAAATGGTAACTGATATCTTTTTGGATTGGGAGTCCTACCAGTTCAGAACAGAAGAGATTGATGCTGTATTCCATGGTGCAGTTTGGTCCCAGGTAAACACTGATTTCTAATTCTGCCTGGATACTTTCTCCTCTTCCTTTCTTATTACTGCTCCAGCATATTCTATGCCCAGACACGAATGCCTGTCCTGATCTTTTCTTTTACATTGAGCCTTTCTTTATTTCTGGAAGTTTTAAAACCCATTTTTTTGCCTCCACTAACGCCTAAAGCCCCAGAGCTAGTTTCTGAAATACCATGGCATTTATACTTACAGCTAATTTGAGAATATGATTGTGTCTCTTAAACAAATGTAACTTAAGGGTTTATAGACCTCACCTGATGTGTCTCTGGATTTTGACAAGCATGAGAGAAAATGCACAGGTAGTTTTGTTATGTTTCCTCGTTTGATTTCTCTAGTTGAGACCACTTGGTGATGATATCTAGTATAGTTATAGCTAAGAAGACTATACAAGAAACTTGGTTTTAGGAAAGATTTCTTGCTGCTTGAGCTCTGCCATCTCTGAGCAATTGAAACCTAACATACCGGGTTCCTTTCAAGCATCTATCATTTCCAGGCACTACCTTTCCATTTTTTCCTGTGTGGATGTTATTTTGGATTACCTTAGTTTTTCCTCAATCTGTCCTTTAACTGTTAATCTCCATCCCTTGACTCTTTGATCCTCTGGTGTGGTTTCTGTGCTTGTTCTGCTTTTTAGGTTTTTTTTGTTTGTTTTTTTTCCCTACAATTCCATATGTTTTTATTTTGTAATCTGTTTTCATTTTGTGTCCTAGATCAGCAGGCTTGGATCTGAGAGTCAGTATTCTCCTACTCCTCTGCTGAAACTAATTAGCATTTGGAGCAGAAATGCAAGGTATGACATTTTTTCCCCTCTTTAAAAATGGCAGTCTTTTACACTAATATAGGGCACTAATATAATTTATGGCCTTCCATATAGGGAACTAATAGGTTCAGTTAAAGAGAATAAGGCAACTAAATCTCAAAATACATAGTTTTAAGAAAAATATAAGTTGCTAAAAAATACACATAGTGTGATCCAGGAAAATGCTTGTGCATGTGTGTAAATAGAAAATGAAATAGAAAATATCTAGAAGGGTGCATGAGAAACTGTTAATGTTACTGTAGCATATGAAGATTTGAGTGGGCCAGAGTGGGGAGGGGGGTTTTTCATGATACAATTTTGGAGTATTTGAATTACTTATAATCTATAAAAAAGGAAAAAATAGGTAAAATGACAGTTTGCAATTTAATGTAAATTAAAACTGTGGAATATATATTACATTAAAACGTATTTTTGCTATTTTTATAGTTTCATTAAAATTTGAATATTCATATTGAAATTGATAAGGATCTTCTACCAGTGTATATAATAATTATGTTAGCAGTTTGATTTGGCCTGGTAAAGGGAAAAAGAGTATGTGAATCAGCAGATAGTTAAATCAGCACATAAATATTACCATTTTTTGCATACTTGCTTAAACATAAAAGCTGATTTATAATTGGCATTCTGTGTCTTTCTCCCAGTTCCCACTGAAAATCAGAAAAATTTTATAGGCTTTTTAGATTTTCTACACATCTTCTATTCTTGGTAAAACTCCACCTACCCATACATGAAGCTCTCGTGGTCATAAGTTAACATCCTCTTGAGGACATTATGAGCTGTTTACAGAACCTTTATCCACTGATGGCTCAGAGATGCTGTATTACCGACCAAATGCATATTTATTGAGAAATGTGGAAAGTACCTGTGCTGTTTATCTCGATGATGGAAACAGACTTAAGTTTGTCCTAATCTGTTTTGAAGAATGAAAGATAGAATAAAAGAAAATGTTTTATTATTGATTCAGTGATGTTAAAATCTTGGCATCAGTTTGTACAGAATTGGGATCATACTGTATAACCATTATGTGGTGAACATTTCCCCATGTCATTAGATCGTCTTCAAAAACCAGACCTTCACGTTGTCTTCCTCAGGAAAGCCTGTTTTATTTTTACTGGTAGCAAGGGTTCTTTTCACTTATTTCCCAATCTGAGAAAGCAATTTCATACCTTGTTTTATCTATCACTGGACATTTATAAGCAGTATTTCATAAGCATACTTGAGCAATGTTTTACAGTTGTGTGATTTTCAGGCAAATGAACTATGACGGACTATCATTCAAGAAGACTTTACGATAGTGATTCAGTTTTATATTAGTTGGGTCCTTACTCCAGGTGAAGACCCATTTCATTCTCTTCTGCAATTTCTCTCATTTTTGGTCAGAGTCAAATAGAAGGCACATGTTAATGGAGGAAATAAGCAGCAGAACTTTCTTTTTCCTTCTCTGTTTAACACTTACTGAAATAAATCTTTAGAAGGGTTGACTTCCCTTAAAATCTTTATAGCAATAGACTTGTAATTGTGTGAAAACCAATTGATTGGAATGTTACTCTTCAATAAAAAAAATAAATTTTTATTTTGAAATATGGTTACAGTTTACATAATGTCAATCAGACATTTAAACAGGTTTTCACCTACAGAGAAGTCTAGCGTTTTACTTTGTATTTGGGTAAATGCAGGTAGAGTGGACCTATAGGCAATATCTTTACACTCATAACTAAGGTTAAATTGTCTCAGAAATCAGGTAAACTCAGGACAACAACAACTTGCTTACTAAGTAGAGTGATCATATAATATATAATCTATTTTCCAAACTGAAACGTTCCTGAGGGTTCAAAGAGATGTTACAAATTATTAAGCCATAAGCTGGGACTGTCCCTGGCCACTTTCTTAGCTGCTCAGGTTCTGGCCACTATGACCCGGCGTGGCTCAATCTTGCCCTCCTCTGAGTTCTTTCCACTCCTGGGAGGCCCTGTGACCACAAACTGCCTTTATTGCACTCATCTGTCTTCATAGCTTACCTGCCTAAAGCTCCTTGAAGGCAGAGACCATTTCACATTTGTTATTCTTCCACTACAGAGGGTTAGCCCTCTTAATCCATGGTTAGTCGATATTTCATTGCATGTTGCATAAGTGATTAAAGTTTCTGATTGAACCATACACTTAAGCTTGGAGTATGTCCAGTGTTCTGTGGGGCATCAATTTTATTGCTGTTCAAGAAACACAGTTCGGTCACTTAGAAGTTGCATTGGGTTTGAATGGGCTCTTGCTAGGATCTTGCAGTTGAAAGCAGTTCTCTCACCTTTTCTGCTTGAAAAAAATTTAAGACAACAAACAGCATAGTGGTTAAGAGTAGCCTCTGAAGACACACAAACCTAACTTCAAGTCCTAACACCACCATGCGTTCTTTGGCAAAGTTGGTCTTTCTGAGCCTCAGTTTCACCATCTATAAAATGAAAATAATAATGCTTACCTCATATGTACAAGATAGTACGTAAAGAATCTTTCCTGGTGCCTGCCCACTCTGTGCCCAGTAAATGTTGGACAAAGATGTCTGAATACAATCTCTTAGAACTTTTCTCTCAGTCTGTCAGTACTGAGTATGTTAAAGTGCTTCAGCTCATTTTCCAGTGATGATGAATTGGTAAAGCCAAGCTATCTGAATTTTTTCAGTTTGACCTTCTTACTAGTTGTTAGGATTGCATGTCTGACTGTAAAACAACTGCTGGTTTGCCCTTGTCTGGAGCACCTCTGTGCCCTCTACCCTTGTTGGTTTGTCTCTGCGGGGTGGGGTGCTCGGTTCATTTGTGAGGGTCTTTCCTTATCGGGGGTGGACTCATGCACCTCCCCCAACAGATGAGCCTAAGTTCTGAATGATGCATATCCTGGCACAGCAAATGTTTGTTTGGTCTGCACTCCTAATTTCCATGTTGTATGTTGTTTTAAGTGAGTGTATAAACATTCACGTTCTAGAAGGCTTATAATTAATAAATAGCCTCTCTTCAACGAATTTGTTTTCATAAAGGGCTTAGACTTTGGAAACCTTGTTGTTCAAATCTCAGCTCCACCACTTGTTAGCTCAGTGCCTTTGGAGAAGTCTCAGTTTCTTCCTCTGTAATGGGAAAATGATCCTACCTCACTGAGATGTTATGAGGATTAGATGAGAAATATACATATAATACCTAAATAATTTGCTGTTTGTGAGGTGCCTAGAATTATTATCAATCAATTTTAGAATTTAAAGTCATTTCCCTTTTGAGTATCTTATTAATGTTCATACATGCACACATATATATTTGTTAAACAATATGAAAATTCATAAGGAACATGTTTTTAGAAATAAACATTGAGAAATAAGATGACTATTTCAATGTTATTTTCTTGCAGATATTTTCCTTTTCTGGCTAAGCAGAAACCTGGGCACCCAGAATGTGATATCCTGACCAATGTTTTTGCGATTCTCTCAGCAAAGAATCTCTCTGAATCCACAGCCAGTATTGTGATGGATATAGCCGATGACCTTCTTACCCTTCCAGATTTTGAGCCCACAGAAACAGTTTTGAGCTTGCCCGTAACTGGATGCGTATACCCAGAAAGTGCAGATGGTATGTATGCTGCAAAAAGCAAATGACTTGATTTCTGAGGTAGCGTTTTTCCCTCAGAAAGGAGAAAGTCAATAGAATTTGACTCTTTTAATAACTAATGCTATTGAAAGCGTTTCTTTTGTCTGGAAATTAATACCGACTTATAAACTGAATTTTCTTTGCAGTGGTAGAAATTCAGGTTATTTAAGCTCCAGAAAGTTCAACTACCCTCCAGGAAATTATCAGATGATTTCCACTGTCATGTCTCTGAATTCTTCCTACCATATTATCCTAATAAGTCTTTTACTACTACTAAAAGTGGTTTAAATAAAGCCTCAGGGGTCTCTTATATAAATTTTTAAGTTATATAATGATATAGCTATTTTGACTAAGAATAAAGTTATTTAATCTTTAGAGTTGAAATCTATTACATTTTCATGGTAATTGAATGCTTTCCTTGTCTGTCATTATGAAGATATTATACAGTTATCATTTAAGAGAATAGTTAATTAAAACCAAAACATCTGTCACTATTTATTTCAGAGTCTATCACAATAGGAGGACGATTAATTCTACCTCATGTACCTGCAATTCTCCAGTATCTCAGCAAAACCACAATAAGTACAGAAAAGGTGAAAAAGAAAAAGAACAGGGCACAAGTCAGCAAGGAACTTGGCATTCTTTCAAAGTGAGTGATAGATTGGTCCTTAAAATAAGTTTGTTTTGTTTAAGAGTCAAGAAAATCTTGCAAAGGGTTTTAAAGGTTCTTTTGAGCAATAAACCTAGTAGTACAGTGGTACCTTGGTTTTCAAACAATCCATTCCGGAAGACTGAGTTCTGAAACGTTCAAAAACCGAGGTGTGGTTTCCCCATAGAAAGTAATGTAAAATGGATTAATCCATCCCAGACCTTTAAAATCAACCCCTAAAACTGCAAATTTAGCATGAGTTTTACCATCTAATGATACCATAGATCCATAAAATTTACAGCGTTCGTAAACCGAAATGTCTGTCAACGGAGATGTTCGTAAACCAAGCTACCACTGTATATACTCGTAATTGTGCTTTCTATACAGTGCAAGATTGGTAAACTTGAGTGCAAAAAATGATTCTATCTTAAGCTCTAATTGTTACAGGACTTGGTTCTTGAAAGTTTATTTTTTCTTTTACTTTCAGCAACAATAAATGATATATTCTTTGATAAAATGATAGACTCTTCCAGGAACTTCTTTTAATTGTTTTATTTGCAGAATGGGAAACCACACTTACTACACTTGTTAAATTTTATCACAGGCTACATGGTAGTGGGAAGATGATGACAAATTAGGCACCAGACAGTCCAGGGTTGGAAAGACCTGTTCTGCCACTTTCTAGCTATGAAACATAACTTCCCTGAGCCTCAGTTTTCTCTGGGCAAAATGGGGCTAATAATTACTGCATCATAGAGCTATTGTGGGAGTTGAATTGAAATACTTTACATAAAGCTGTAAACAAATCTTGGCACTTAAAAATGTGATTTCCTTGAAAAATAAGAAATTACTAATTGCCAGGTAAAAGCATTGGAGTTTACTCTAACCCTCCTATACAATCACGTTACAAAAGAAATAGAATAGTAGCCTAAGGTTGGAGAGAAATAAGAGTTGGCACTGCTAAATAACTGAGTTAAATTTTTAATAAATGTACACATACTTAAAAGTACCTGTGTCTTTCCTCATGGATGTTTTTCTACAAAAAATCTTAACTTCCTAGAGAAACACTTGTATGTCTCCCTTACTTACCACTGTGTTTTCTTCTCTAGGATCAGCAAGTTTATGAAAGACAAAGAACAAAGTTCTCTACTCATTACACTCCTCCTTCCTTTCCTCCACCGTGGCAATATTGCTGAGGTACAAATGGACAGGACGTTACTTTGTCTTTGAAGTAGCACATTATTAGGCTTATTTGTGAACAAATAATTTTATTGGTTAGATTCTGTGATGTGCCTGTTGCAAAATATTTGTGGAAAGACTTTAGACAGAAATATAAAATTGAAAATAGAGGAGAAAAGTTGGGACAGAAGTAGAAATGAGAGCAGGCAAGAAGGTGGAGGCATCATCAATTATGATAACACCAGAAGTGTCAGCCCCTTTGTTTTCCTTTGTTTAGCTTCTCATCCATTTCAGAATTTTTTTTTTTCCTCTCTGACTTTGGTCAGTAACAAATCTGGAACACAAGAAGTGCATTGTATGGTCTTAAATATGGATCACAGTGGCAAAACTAAATGAAAAGTCAGATTGCTTTAATAGTGAGACATAGCTAAGAGTTTCTGATATGGTTTTCAAACAGTAGTGCAATCTTGATTAAAAGAGCCTTCCCATGGCTCAAAATTACTTATACGGCCTTAGTAGTTATACTGAACACCTATATAATCAGGTAGTAATTCAGGTTAGAAGACCACAGATCTGTAGACAACCGGAGGTGTATATTTTTCTTCAGCAAGCTCATTTTTCTTGGCTCTTTTTTGACTAAAACAGAAGAAAGTTTGTTTCAAAACTATGCATGTTTTCTATTAGAATTAAAGGAAGAAACTGTTCATGGACATTATAATGGATTTTATGTTAAATGCTAAGAACTTTTAAAAGACTACGAAATAACTCTTCCAGTTACTATTTTTACTTCTTACTTATAATTGTTTTCTGTGCTGTAATATATTAAAGCCAAGTTGAACAGTTTTATAAATTAATTGAACTATGATTTCTCTTAATATTTCTTTCTAAGGATACAGAGGTTGATATTCTGGTGACAGTACAAAACCTGTTAAAACATTGCCTGGAGCCTCCAAACTTCCTCAAGCCTCTGGCAAAACTCTTCTCAGTTACTAAGAACAAGCTGTCAAGACGATTGCTTTGTACAGTTTTCGAGGTCTGTAATATTCTTTCTTTTTTTTTTTTTTTTTTTTACCCCATATCACCTCTTCGAGTTGGAGAGAGGGGAAGATGAAGGGAGGTGGGCACAAAAGTTAAGGTTTTATTCTCTAACATACTGTTTTCATTGCTTTTAGACTCTTTCTGATTTTGACAGTGGATTAAAATATATTACTGATGTTGTCAAGGTAAGAAAGAAAATCTTCTCTTTTCTTCAAAAGTATTGTCATTTGTATTTATTTAAGATTCATATGCTTTCATTTATGTCATTTCAATGGCATTTCTCGTAGCTTAACGCCTTTGATCAAAGACACCTTGACGACATCAACTTTGACGTTCGCTTCTCAGCATTCCAGACTGTCACCTCTTATATTAAAGAGATGCAAACCGTGGATGTTAACTACCTCATTCCAGTTATGCATAATTGTTTCTATAATCTGGAGGTAGGTTTTTATAGCAATCCTCTATGAAGTGTTTTTTGTTGTTTTGATAATGCAAGTACATGATCTAATTTGTGTTTTGAGGACAGGGGCTTTTAGTATAAAATGTCTTTTTTTTAGTTGTAGAATATTTCGTTTGTCAAAGATCATATTGTTATTCTCATGATATGAAAGACAAATATTTTGAATAACATAACATATTATGTTATGAATATATTCCACATAATATGTGGAAGCTCTGTGAAAAGTCAGAAGAGCTGTGTATGAATAGGGAAATCCATAGAGACAGGGGCTATGGGGGGAGGGAAGAATGGGCAGTGACTTCTTACTGGTACAGGCTTTCTTCTGGGGGTGATGAAAATGTTCTGAAGTTAGACAGTGGTGATGGTTGCACAACCTTGTGAATATACTAACAACCATCGAATTGTACACTTTAAAAGGGTGGATTTGATGGTATGTCAATTATATCTCAATTTGTCAGTTAGGTAACTACTATTTGACAGTTTGCCCTCTTGTATTGATATGATAAAAATAAAAGGAGTTTGGACTATATTAAGTACCGTGTTGCTGAACTCAATTAAGACCTCAAAATGGGCAAAATGAAACACTTAATTAATAGTTAGCCATATAATGGCATCAGTAATCTCTTTGTGACTTTTTATAGTTCTTCAGCTGATATATAAGGATTGTATAATATATGAAAAAGTAATCTCCCCATTTGGGGCTCATTCTTCATATGTCATGTTAGATTTCAACACAAGGAATTCTAAATCACTGCCCGGGTGGCTGAGTTGGAAATACTCTCTCTATACTCACTACCTACATTCTCAAACCAGGAATTCTAGTGCAACTAACTGGAATTATAACCAGCCATTTTCAGTGATCACCTGATACTGAATATTGAAAACTAGCTTTACTGAGCCTTTTATTCTATTTACTTTGAGAAGGAAAACTAAATTAAAAGCCTGTGTCATAGTATTTTCTGAAATTAAGTGACACTTAACAGTAAGCATGGTATTTCAAAGTCATTTGCTGTATTCCTTACAGCCCTTCGTTTGGTTTTTCCTTAGGTATGAAGTACCTGTGGGACATTTCTTAGTAGGAATTTTTACACATAGCAGTGGCAAAATTTTGTAAAGTCTTTCACTAGGAAATAAATTCCATATTAACGTTATTACAAACAATAATTTGGGTGTTTTTTTTCCTGTTTTCAGTTAGGAGACATGTCTTTAAGTGATAATGCCAACATGTGCTTGATGAGTATCATCAAAAAGCTAGCTGCCTTGAATGTCACAGAGAAAGAATATAGAGAAATCATTCATCGTTCACTCCTGGAGAAACTGAGGAAAGGCTTGAAGAGCCAGACAGAGGTACTGGGGCTTGCAATTGTAGCAGTCTTTTAAGTACTATTAATACTATCTGTGGTTTTGAGTTATGTTTTTATTTTTCCCTGCTACTGCTTAGAAAAGCAGCCAGGGTTTAGTACATTTAATTAAAATACTTGATTGTGTAAACCAAACTTTTAACAGGGAAGTAAGAATGGAAAAGAAAGCAATCATATCAGATTTTATGTAGTTTGTTTTTACAGTGGGAATGTTCTACTTTTAAAAAAAATTTTAATGATTTTTTTGTGTTTCTCTGTATTATATAGGAAGCAATTTTTTTTTATTTTAAATAAAAATTTTGTTTTCTCAACTTGGTATTTGCAGAGTGTTCATCAGGATTATACCACACTGCTTTCCTGTTTAATTCAAACCTTTCCAGATCAACCAGAATTTAAAGACTTGGTACAGCTTACTGATTTCCATGATCCAGAAATGGACTTCTTTGAGAATATGAAGCACATTCAGGTAGAGGACAATTCTGATTTTTTCCCCCTGCCTATAAAATAAGCATTTCAAATAGTTCTGTCTCATTTAAAAAGATGTATTTTAATTTTCCAAAAGGTTTTGAACTTCTTATTCCTTGGTCTTCATGATATCAGTCAACTTGAATAGGAGATGATCATTTCCTGGGGTCTGATTACCTTGGTGGTATCACCAACCGCAATAAGTGTCGCCTTTCTCTGCCGTTTTTATTGATTTTTTTCCCCTTCTTCTGCCTCCCTCCTCCCCATTCCAGTTCAAGCCATTGTTTCTCAGTCTAGTTGTGTAAGACACAGCTCCCTGGCCCATACTGGTATTATAGGCCTTGCGTCACCCCCACCCTCAGGCAGTCGGTTGACCCGGTCGTCGGTCGGCCACTCACAGCTGCTCTCGCCAGCTGTCAGCTTCTCACACACAGCTGCTGGCCACTCACGCTGGCCACCGGCCGCACATGGCAGCACACTGGCAGCCCACGATGGTTGCCGGCCACTCACGCTGGCTGCCAGCTGCTCACACTGGCTGCCAACCACTCATGGCGGCTGATGGCTACTCACGCTAGCTGCCGGCCACTCACACTGGCCATTGGCTGCTCCTGGCAGCACACAGTAGCCCACGGCAGCATAGCAGCCCGTGGCAGCCCACAGCAGCTCATGCCGAGCTCCAGCTACTCAGGGCAGTCCAGCTCCAGGGAGAGTTGTTCACAACCTTAGCTGTAGAGGGCGCAGCTCACTGGCCCATGTGGGAATCGAACCAGTGACCTCAGCATTAGGAGCACAACTCTCCAACCACCTGAGCCACCAGAATGGCCTCTCTCTGCCTTTTTAAAAGAAGTTTCAGTGCTTTTGGATCCATTGTTAAACAAGTGCTATGGATTATGTTTTTGGAAGCAAATCGAGGCACAGGTGTTTCTCATGTAACACGGACTCTATTTCATTCCTTAATCTTTTCATGGAAAAGGAATATGATAACTGAAATGGAGCTGGTCCTAGGTAAGATTATTCAGTAACTCATTCAATATTTTATCTTATTCATAGATCCACAGGCGAGCAAGAGCCTTGAAGAAACTGGCAAAACAACTAATGGAAGGCAAAATCATGCTGTCTTCTAAATCTCTCCAGAATTACATCATGCCTTATGCCATGACTCCAATTTTTGATGAGAAAATGCTCAAGGTAGGGTATTAGATCCAGAAACCAGTGAACACCTTTCCCAAAATGTACGTGAGGAATGGCATCTGAATTTGGTGGTATGTGTTTTGATGTTGTCACCATAATCAGAGGCTTAGTTCTAAAGCCCTTAGCATTGTGCCGGGCACATGGAAAATGCTCCATAAATGGTGGCTTTTATTTTTACTATTACTCTCTCACAAAGGCCAACCACAAAATATTTCCACTCTTAGAAATGACCACAGTCCTAAGATGGCATACTTTTATTTTTGTGTCATAGGACTTGATTCTTATAAACTCCACTGATCAGCAGAGTAGTCGTTTTCCCAAATGGCTCATAAGAAATGAAACAGAATAATAGCTACCTTTTCTTTAGCACTATATCAGATATAAGCACTATTGTTAAGTACTTGACTACGTAATATGACTTCTTCGTCACCACAACTCAACCCTTTGGGTAGGGACTGTTACCACTATTTTACAGGAGAGTAAACTGAGAATAAATGAGGTATGTAACCTTCTCAGAGACATACCACTTTCCTCTCTGCACAGCTCTCTCCTCTCTGGTACTCAGCCTTGTGGACTCTGGCCACCATTGCCTCAATTCTGCCTTCTTCACTCAGACACTGGGCCCTTCTAGGTTTCCCCTCCCATGCTCTGACCTGACAGTTCTCTCTACACAGTGATTGGGGTCATTATAAAGCACACTTCATTTGTTTACCTCCTCTCAGCGGTCACTGCCCTGCACGGTTTGATGTCTAAAGTCTGAAAACTGTTGTTTCATATATTTTTGCCTGTTTTTCTAGTTTAAGGTATGAGGGTAAATCTAGTTCCTCTTCTCTATCATGATATTAAAGAGAAGTTTCCAAGGCAGTGTACTTTTGAATGTTGAGCAGTGCACTCTATAGTTAATTTTGGCATTTGTCAAGTTTTACAGATTGAATTTACTTGAAGCTATTAGGGTGGTCTGAGTGGAAAGAGTCCAGAATGTGTTAATATCCTTTAGGTAAAGGAAGGTGTCATTTCTTTAATTGACAGCATCTTTTCCTAGAGGTAGGGGGTGGAAATGGAGTATAGTTTGGGCATTCTTTTATATGATTGCTGATCACCTAAGCTTTTTAATGTACCACGTTAGCTCTGTATTTTATTAGCAAATGCTTGCTTTTTGTTAATGCTTTTGATTTGTTTTACAGCATGAAAATATAATCATTGCTGCCACGGAGATTATTGGAGCTATTTGCAGACATCTCTCTTGGTCAGCATATGTATATTACTTGAAACATTTCATTCATGTCTTACAGACAGGACAGATCAATCAAAAGTTGGGTGTCAGGTATGGTCAAACTTCTTATTTTGTTTTATTTTTAAAATTTAAATTTTGGATTATTTCCTGAAATAGTCTGTCTGTAATTTCAGTGTACTTTTACATTGTATTAATGAAGTTATGCTAATGTTTGTTAAATTCAAAAATACCTAAAACTGGTAAAAATAATTTTAATGTTTATATGTCTTTAAATTCTCCTTTTAATTATCAAATGATATTGTTAATCAAATGCATATTTCCTGTACCTTTTTTTTAACAGTTTGCTAGTAACAGTGTTAGAAGCATTCCACTTTGACCACAAAACTCTTGAAGAACAAATGAAAAAAATTCAGAATGAAGAAAGTAAGTTTTTAATACTTTCTTAAACTAGGTATCTATCTTATTTTTTGATAATTTATGATAATGAATTAAAGATGGCAAAATTCAACTTATTTCCCTTTTTTTTGCTCTCGTAGCAATAACCAGTGAATGAGTCAGGAGGAAGTTAAAATGAATGGTTTGAGTATTCTTATAAAAACTTATTTAACAATAGAGAGGGCCAGTCTAAATTATTTAGGTGGGAAAATCTGAGCTATAGGTTACTTATTTACATAGAAATCCAGTTTTATTGCCTTCATGTTTGGAAAGAGCATTAAGCAACGAATGCAAAGAAAGTATAAGAAAAAGATTAAAAAGTGGAGCAGTAAATAATGAAATATAAAGTAAATACCATAAGAAAGGATCATCAAACTAAAAATAGATATTTAAAAAGACTATAAATTGACAAACCTCTGACAAATTTGATCAGTGAAAATAGAAGGCATAATAAATATTAGGAATTTTAAAGATCACAACTAAATGATAAGTGTAAAATAATATTATGATCTTTGTACTTATAAATTTGAATACTTGGCTGAAATGTACAAAATATAAGAAATACAAAATATAAAAACTGACTTTAGAAGAAGTAGAAAATCTGGATGGATTTCTAAACACTGAAGAAATGGAATCTGTAGTTAAAAACCTCCTCCTAATGAAAACACCAGCTTGAGACTGTTTTATAGGCAAGTTCTACAAACATTTCAAGGAATAGGTAATTTCAGCCTTAACACCAGCCATTTCAGACGACTGAGAAAGAGGAAGCCCCGGTAACCCTTGAGGTTGGTAGAATTCGTTAATGGAATTTTAACACATTCGCATAAAAACATGCGAGTATCTAAATAGACACAAGGGAAACATTTGATTAAATTCAATATATGTTCATGATAAAAGCAATTATCAAGCAAGGAATAAATAGAAATTCCTTTAACCTCTTAAAAGATGCCTTTTAAAAACCTAATGTGACATTATAGTTAATAGTAAAGGATAAAAAGTCTTTGCTTTAAAACCAAAATGAGGCAAAGTATGATACTTGCTAGTACTTATATCGAACATCAAACTAGAAGTTCTAGCCAGAACAGAAAAATAAGGAAAATAATGAACACTCAAATGGAACAAGGTATTTATCCTAATTGTTTTGGCTAAAGACGTTGAAATATTCTGGCCCTTAGTTTGCACTCCTCCAATGTTTCTACTCAAAATTTTCCAATTCAATTCATGGTAAAATCACTCTGGAACCACACTAATGAATAGAAAAGACTGATTTGAATGTGTAAGAACCACTGGTGTTTTAAACAGTGTTTTAAACAATAATGTACTAAAGCTCCTTAATAGTTTATCTTCAGTCATTGAATCTGCATTTGGCAATTACACATAAATAGAAACATTAAAAAATTAAAATACTTAATTTGCTTAACTCTGTTTTCTTCTTAGATATGATGGAAGTTTAAAACATTCATTGAGCATCTACTATGAGCTGGGCTTTTATAAACATTACCTCATCCATCTTCATAAGAATCTTAGTTATTAGTTACCCCATATTTTTGATAGACGTTAAGGTTCAGAAATGTAAAGTAAAATTCCCAAAGCTACACAGCCAGTAAACAAAACAAAGGCTAATAGCTACCATTTTTTGAAAGTCAGTGAGTGTCAGAAATATATTTTAGGTGCTTCACAGACTTTATCTCATTTAATACTCACAATAGCCTTGCAAGATAGGTGCCCTCTCCATTTCACTGGTGAAATTTAACCCACTAGGGTTAAATTAATTGACCATAGTCATATGGCTGGTTAGCAGAGCCAAGGCTTGATTCACCCCACAATACTATACTGTCTAATTTTCTGTAATAAACAGAACCCTACCATAAGGGACCTTTCTGCATAAGAACTGTAGGCTGTCATTATAATATTCCTACTCGTGAATGTCGATTTTTGCTTTTGGAAACCTTCAGCCTCAGTACTTTAGAAACTTTCATTTGGTTAACGATCCTCCTACCCCACTGGCCTCCCAGTGTGTTCCCAAAATTTACACTCTTTTATAATTGTCAATGTACTTGTCTGTATTCCTCATTAGACTCTAAACTGTGAGAAAGCAAAAAACCATAGCCCTCTCATTTATTAAGGTTTCCTTTGCCCTTATCTTGCCTACCCATCGTTGGTGACTAGATATTTATTATTAGATATTGGTAGAAAAGATTACTTAACTGTGTTGTTTTCCTTGTTTGATTTAAGATGGCTTGTATTGTTTACTAAACATAGGCACAGTAGAAGAGATTGAGTTGCCAGAGCATGAAGCCATGGAATTAGAGCATACGGATGAGGAAGAGAAGGAAAACAGATGTAAGATTTTGTCCGACAACAATGAAGAACTAGGAAACCCTGCTCCAGGAACAGCAGCTAATGAAAACGAATGTATCACCAAGTCCATCTCTTCCCTTCCTCGGAGTAAGGAAGAATTGGAGAGAACAATTAGAAATATCCAAGGAACCATAACCGGGGATATCTTACCCAGGCTACATAAATGCCTGGCATCTGCGGTAATTATTCTGTTTGCGGCCCAGCAGGTCTGCGTGAACAGGGGTGTTTGTGGGGTCCTGTCAGACTGAGGCTCCTATTATCGATTGACTTCAGCTTTTGGGTTTTCTTTCATCTCAACATTTCACAATTCACCTTTCTCTTGTCTTGTCACCTTCAAGTTCAAGATGATGGCAGCTAGGCAATGTTCCTTCTTTGTTATGATTTTCATATGGTAGGTATATGTTTTTCTATCTCCAAAGTAGATATTAAGATGACTCCCACTTCCAAAACAGGTTATTAAAAATTAGTCTGTTTCCTTTTTCTCATTCTTGGAATGAAAAACCCAACCCATGGAATGAAAAACCTGTTGTTCAAAATTACCTTTCCACTGTTAACAGGTACAACATTTAGGAGTGGATTTTCCTGAAGCCAGAGCCCGCCCTTCTTAGTATAAAACATGGGTTGGCAAACAGGCCATTGGCTGAATCTGGCCTGCAGCCTGTTTTCTTAAATAAGTTTTGTTGGAACACAATGATACGCATTCATTTACATGTGGTCTAATTCTGTTTTTGCATTACCACAACAGAGTTGAGTAGCTTCAACAGAGACTAAAAGCCAAAAATACTTAACTATCTGGCCCTCTACAGAAAACATTTGCCAGCCCTTGCTAAAATACTGACTTGGTCATTTTACGTATTAGTAAATAACCTTCTTGTATGAGGCACTGTATTTCCTGTGTACCCTCAATGTCCCTCAAACACATTGAAGTCCTAACTGATACAAATTTTATATGACTTTTATGTATTTCAGAGCAGTCTTAACCCACATCGGTAAAAACTTGGCTATATTTTTTTTCTGGTTGCTCTTTTGAAAAAACATTCTTATTCCTGTTATTTTTACAATTTATAGAGGGTTATTCTCAAATTGCATAATAATGTTTGTTTCTTGAGGCTCCAAACTTAGAAATGCTGCACATAAGATATATCAAAAGAGTTTATTTTTCAAATGAAAAGTTGCAGTGTTGGTAGGTTTCTGATCCGTGTATTTTTGTTTTAGTTTAACCTGAACTTTTCTTACAGTCAAAAAGGGAAGAAGAACACAAGCTCATAAAATCCAAGGTTGTGAATGATGAGGAAGTAATTCGAGTTCCTTTAGCTTTTGCCATGGTTAAGCTAATGCAGTCCCTCCCACAAGAAGTTATGGAAACTAATTTGCCAAGGTAGGTTGTGTGACAAATTGGAAAAGTTCCGTGACACTCACAAATTGGTTTTCTTCCTGACGTTTGAATCTGTTTTGTCAGGAAGAAAAGTGCTGTCACAATTTGCTGTGCTTTAGAATCCCAGTTGGGAAATTTGGATCATGAGCAATTAAGAGAGAAAAGGATGTTTCGAATTTTATTTGCCTCTTTTTATGGTTAGTCATTTTTTCATTTCTCATTTGCTAGTATTTTGCTGAAAGTGTGTGTCCTCCTCAAGAACAGAGCACAAGAAATCAGAGACATCGCACGCAGCACTCTCGCAAAAATAATAGAAGATCTGGGTGTGCACTACCTACAATATATTTTAAAAGAATTACAGACTACCCTTGTCCGTGGGTATCAGGTAAACTGCACCATGTGCTTAATATCAAGTTGGCTTGGCGTTCATATGTTTACAATTTGAACACTATCAGTCACGGTGCTTTGGGTCTATCTTCAGAAAAGCTGATCCACTGAGCTAGCAAGCAAAAATATTCAAAAGTTTCTAATCAACATTTTTAAAAGTTCCTATAGTTGATTTTTGTAAAATTCCTTCTAGACCTCGGTTACATTACCTCCAATCACTTGATACCAAATTCTGCATCCTCTGAGTTCTTAAAAAAAAAAAAATCTCTAGTTGAATGTATTGCCACAAATGTGAACAATAAAATAGGAACTTGTTTGAGAGTTGAAGCAGTTGACGTAAGTCACAAAAATAATCAGCTCTCCAGGAGGAACACACAGCTCTTTGAGTCACGTGGCTGCCCAGCTCCTCACTATTCCCGGTGTGGGCCCTGGACAGGTGCCACCAGCAGCGCTTGGGGGCTTGTTAGAAATGCAGAATTGAGGGCCCTGTGCCTGACCCACAAAAGCTGCATTTAAATAAGATCCCTGGGTGATCTCAAGTTAGATGAACACTGTAGCTTGTTCTTTTCAAGTTCAGCCAAGACTCCCGGTAGTTAGCTTCACCTTCTGTGTCTTAATTTGTTCATAGGTAAGGCTCCTACTCTCCACGTGATAGTCTGACACACTAAAAAGACCATTATTCATTTTGACAATCTCTCTTTGTATAGTTTTTTTAGTGGCTGCTCTAGGTATTACCATATACAAACTCACTTTTAATAATCTAGTGAGATTCAGTATTTTATCCCTTCAAGTGGAACATAGAAACCTTAACCACCATACAGGTCCCCTTCAGCTTTCTCCTTTGGTTTTAGTTATTCATGTATCACGTCGCCACATATTGAAAATTTTTGAGTTTTGTTTTTAATTGTCAAACGTATGTTAAAGAATTTGAGAAGAGTGTTCTATTATTTTGCCCAGATAGTTATCATTTCTGTGGTTCTTCCTTCATTTCTGAATTTCTACATTTCTTTATGGCATCATTCCTCTTCAGACTAAAGAACTTCCTTTAGCCATCTGGTAGAGCAAGTGTGGTGGCAGCAGAGTCTTCTCATTTTCCCTTATCTGTGAATGTCTTCATTTCACCTTCATTCCTGAAGGATATTGACACTGGATGTGTAATTCTGCATTGACATTCTTTCTTTCACACTTTAAAAATGTTGTACCACTTCCTTCTGGCCTTCTTGATGAATAATCCAGTTATTCATCATTGTTTCCATCTCAGTAATGCATTGTTTTCCTCTGACTGCTTTAAAGACTGTGTCTTTATTTTGCAGCAGTTTGATTATGATATGTCTGAGTGTGGATTTTTTTGGGTTTACCCTGTTTGGAAAGTTACTTGACCTCTCTGCATCTCAGTTTCCTCTTCCAAAAATGCCAATAACATAGCACCAACATCATAGAGTGGATGAGAATTAAGTGACTCAGTACATGTGAGGTATTAATACGTGCCTAGCCCATGGTAAGCTCTGAGCTTCTCAACCAAATTTGGGGAGTTTTCAGTCATCGTTTCTTCAAATAATTTTTCTGCACAGTACTCTCTCCTCTCCTGGAACTCCAATGAAATGAATATTAGACTTTTTGTTTTTGTCCCACTCATCACTGAGGCTCTGTTTATATATCCTTTCAGTCTTCTTCCCCTCTGTCGTTCACCTTGAATAATTCTATTAATCTATCTTCAAGTTCACTGACTCCTTCCTCTTTTGTCTCCATCTTGCTGTTGGGCCTATCCAGTGAGATTCTTATTTTGGTTATTGGGTTTTTCAGTTCTGAAATTTCCATTTGGTTCTTTGTATCTTCTGTTTTTTTACTAACAATTTATTTTCCATTTGTTTCAGTCCTCCAGCTAGAAAGCTGGGGCTTTTTCTCTTCTACTTTGCTATGCACTTCCTACATCTGCACCTATATCGGGCCAAGCACTGGCAGGACAGAGATGTAGAAAAGCAACAAGAGTGGGCCCACCCTCTCGGAACTGCAGTTCCACAGGAAAAGAGGAGGGTTCCCCTCCCACAGAGTTGTGGGCCACTGCCACCACCATCACCACTGGGGTGCTGAGGGGCTGCGTGAGCTTTGGTGGTACTTGCATTCTGGTGTTCTTTCCCAGTAGCTGCTGTCCAGGTGTTACAGCTGCATTCTGTATGCCCTGAGACAGGGTAGAGGATGCTATCTCCATCTTTCCTGGAACTGGAGCCCCTGTCGGCATCCATTTTTATTCTATTCTTTCAGCCAGCATTATTTCATGACCACTTTGTGTGAGGTGCTGTGTTGAGCACTGGGCATACAAGGATAAATTCAGTACAGCTCTGTCTTTGAGGAGTTATTCACATTTAAATGGAGCACCTAAGATACTAAAATGAGTAGCCCTTTTTTCTCTAGCTACCTGTTCTTCAAGTCCATCCCAGTACTTGTTAAAATAATTAAAATCGGGACCCAAGTACAACTGGTTTGGGTTTTAGTGTTAATCATGTAGATTAACTACCAAAATTGTATTCTTCAAGTGTTATTCTTTATCCCTCCCAAAAGGATTTTTTAAAATGGCAAACATTTTATATATGTGTGCGTGTGTGTGTATATATATACATATATATACATATATGTAAACAAACATTTTTTATATGTATGTATATATACACATATGTATAAAAACACTGAAAGATCACAAGTAGACGCATGAAAATGAAACCATGCCTTCATTTTCAAATTCAATCTGTATATTGACAATGTGTATTTCCTTAGCCTATGATCATTAGCTGATGTTTACCTTGATAACTTTACAATGCAGGAAGCAATATAAAGAATCAAAAACCTTGAGAGGCAGCATAGCATAGTGAGGGGCTCTGGTGCCAGCCCATCTGTTCTCAAATCCTGACTCCACCACTTCCTACACACGTAACCTTGGGCAAATTATTGACCTCTCTGTGCCTCAGCTTCCTCTTCTGAAAAATTCCGATACTGTGGCACCTGGTTATAGATACAGAGGGTGAGAAATAAATGATTCAGTACATGAGAGATATTAATACGCGCCTGGCCCATGGCAAGCTCTTAGGAATGTTAGCTGTGGTTACCCTTGAGGGCAAAACTTACTTGTTTCCTTCATAACACTTTGCCTTCTTTGATTGTATTCAACGTCGGCAAGCTTCTTAATTCACAGTTTGGTTTTTAAAGTTCAACTCTCATGCCTTTCTTTATAAACCACTGGCCTGGTTTGGATACAATAATCCTAAGCACGAAAATATGTTTCTGAGCATCTTTTGTACAAAATGATCATTTGGTGAAAGGATTTTAGATAGTGACATAAGTATGTGTCATTTTTCAAAGCTACTCCCTACAAGGATGACAGATTATATACTCTGAATGTTCTCTTTGCAGTACTTAGATCTTGTCTTTTCTTGTGTGGTGTTCCCAACCATTCATACTCTTATTGTTCATTTCATTTTAGGTCCACGTGCTAACTTTCACTGTTTACATGTTGCTGCATGGCCTCACCAACAAGCTACACGTCGGGGATTTGGACTCTTGTTTAAATATCATGATTGAGGTAAGATTTAGAGAAAGGAATTCCAATTTTTTTTTTTAAAGTGGGCAAAGGACACTAAACATCAGTTCACAAAATAAGAGATAATAATGGCCTATAAAAATGAAAATAATGTACTATCTCATCTCTTAGATTAGCAGGGGTTTAAAAATCTAAGACTCAAGTGAAGTGAGATGGGCGCTCGGCCATTGCTAATAGGTCATGGGTTGGTACAGCCTTCCTGGAAAGGAAATTGGCGTTGTGTATCAAGAGCTTTTGAAATAAGCCGAAATTTCAACCACTTCCAAGAATTTGTTTTCAAAGAATAATCAGAGATGTAGTCTGAGGTTTATATACAAGTATGTTTACCAAAGCTTTATTTATAACAGTGAAAAATTGGTAACAATCAACCTTTTTTTTCCTTTTCAAATGAGGTGTGCTAATGAACTTTCAGAAACATTTTGAAATTTATTCATAAAAATGTTGTAAACTCGTAGCGTAGTTTGAGAATTGCTCAACTACCTTAATAATTTGTACATACAGGCATATCTCGGAGATACTGTGGTTTTCTTTCCAGACCACTGTAATAAAGCTGGTCATAATCCTGTTTTTTTTTAAGTATCACTTTTATTTTTCTGTTACAGTTGACATTCAATATTATTTTATATTAGTTTCAGGTGTACAGCATAGTGGTTAGACATTTACATAATTTGTGCAGTGATTCCCACCCCACACTGGTCTTGTACCCGCCTGGCACTATACATAGTTATAGCAACATTATTGACTATATTCTCTATGCTGTACTTTACATCCCTGTAACTATTTTGTAACTACCAATTTCTTAAGCCCTTCACCTTACAATCAACTTTTAAAATTGGGTAATTTGATAATTTGGGGGTTAGGATTAGGAAGAGACTAAATTTGTCACACAACCTTTTGTTTATTTATTTAAAAATATATACATTAACATTGAATTAAATGTATTATTTTCAATGACTAAGTTGCAAATATCATGATAATTTATTAAAAAGAAACTAAGCTACTCTTTGATAGTGTCAGAGAAGTACCTGTATGTATATTACATATTTACATGTGTAAACCTATGGAGTACAGCAGGCACTCGAATAGCATCATATCGTCATAATATTGATGAGATGCCACAGGAACTTAACCCTTGTTTATATCGGTCAGCTGATGGTAAAACTGGTTTCATTTGTCATCCGTATGTCAAAACTGGTTCCTATGTCATTTTATTTAAGGTCACAGAACCTATCGATGACCCTGAGGACTTACTATATTCTTCTTTTGTTTCTCATTAGTGTAAACCTTCACCTGTTTCTGTATTTGTTTGTTTTTTTAGTCATTGGTCCCTAAACTATACTGAAAAAAGTGAAATCCAATAGAAATTCTTACCAACTAATTTCAGTACAGTCCAACTGGCTTTCCTTGGTTTGGACGTACCAGTGCTCTTTCCACTTCTGAGTGTACATCATTTTCATTTGGATTTTTTCTTTTAAAGATTTTTAACCACGAGTTGTTTGGTGCCATTGCTGAAGAGAAGGAAGTAAAGCAGATTCTTTCCAAAGTCATGGAGGCACGAAGAAGCAAGAGTTATGATTCTTATGAAATCCTGGGCAAGTTTGTAGGAAAAGATCAGGTTACCAAACTTATCCTTCCACTGAAAGAGGTAAGGACTCGAATGTAATACAGCAGATCTCGAAAAGAGCCTGGCAGAGCAAACCTTCACACTGCACCTGATCACCATTTCCTTTGGTGCTGTGGACACTAACACCGTATGGCCACTAGCCTGCAGCCCTGGGTTGAGCAGTCTAATCCAGGAATCAGTCTCTGGTATCAGCCATCAGATGCAGAAGGAAAGGCAATAAGAATTGACGTGCAGGGAAATCATAGTCAGCAGCTAAGAATGTCGGTTTTTGGAGTCATACTGCTGCTCTCAGGTTACCAAGGGGAAGAAAATTGGCATTTGTTGAGCATGTATTATGTTCTAAACATTGTGCTTCATTATCTCTTCTAATCTGCACAACCACCCTGTGAGATCGATGGTGCTTCCGTCTTAGAAATAGGAAAATTCAGGCTTGGGAAGGTAGCAAGGAGCGTGGGTACAGAGGAAAGTCATGACTTAGTTCCAGATCTTTCTGATCCAAAGCTCACATTTTATAGCTGTTTCTTTCTGCCTCCTGTTGGATAGGGATAGTATTCTCTGTGCCAGTTACAGGGATGAACATTCAGTAAACATTAATTTTATTACAGTTATATGTACTAAGACTAGAGCAAAAAGCACTGTCTAATGGCATGAATTAACTGTAATACCAAATGTTTTAGTGCTAGATTAACCCCATCATTTTCCCTAGAAATGCATTTAGCCTGATCTAAGAATGTTAAATTTTCGAGGATGAAAAAGAGTCAACAGAGCACATGTAGTTTCCATGTATATTATCAAATCCCTCCACCTTTGCAAAAAAATAGCTTTCAATGCACTTAGAGGGTTGACATCTTACAAGTGTCACATCATATTTCCAGCTGTGTTCCCTCGGTCCTCATGACACACAGGGACTGCAAGAAATTCAGAGGCATACACACTGCTGACATGGTTATCTCTGGTGTTGAGGTTATGGGTCAATTTGTCTTATATATTCTATCTCTGAAATCTTATTAAGAATGTTTCTTTTTTTATTAGAAAAAAACATATTAAAAAGCAAATATGTATATATTTTTAAAAAACTACCATTGCAACAAGTCAAAATGCAGTTCTGTGTTACCTTGGCATGACATTTGTGTTTGCCTTCAGATCTTACAAAATACCACGAGTTTAAAACTAGCCCGGAAAGTTCATGAAACCCTACGCCGAATCATTGCAGGATTAATTGTCAATCAGGAAATGACGGCAGAATCCATTCTATTGCTCAGTTACGGTTTGGTCAGTGAAAATCTCCCCCTGTTAACAGAGAAAGAAAAGTAAGTTTGAAAAAAAAAGAAAAGCTGTTGTTTAGGTGCTTGCTTCTGATTAAACCATTCCATTCTTATTTACTTGTAAGTGGGTTAATTTAATAATTTGCTTTAGTTTAAAAAAATACATTTATCTGAGTTATAAGATGGTACTACTTTCTGGTATTTGGGCTGAGGTCCTTCCGAGTGGTACATCTCAACATGAGATTATTTTTCTGATGAATGGGGTAGCTAACGTGACAGCAGCTGATTTTTTTGGCATTTCGCTGACACCATTTCTGTTTTGGATATTTATTGAATCAAAAGTTAGGATAGATTTTTCAATACATACCTCTCGTTCTGATCAGAGACTTAGACCGTAAAAGATTTTAAAATACCTTATTAGTAAGCTTCTTTTGGATTTTGCTTCTGTGTTCTAAAAGACACTCCTTAGCATTTGTTTTCAGAAATCAAAGAAAGGGCGTGTCCCCTTGCTGTTCATCTTAATTTGAATGTATGTGCTTCAGTCTGGTCTCTGTTTCTGGGGTTGTGCTAGTAACCTCGATCAACAACCTGATAATCCCTGCTATGCCTTGTGGTTAAAGGAGAAAAAACCCACAGCAAACAGCTCTTATCACCAGAGAGGGACATAGTGACTAATGGGAAAGTTAACATACGGTGTTCTTTATTTATTCCATTGTGATTGACAGAAATCCAACAGCCCCTGCACCTGATCCCCGTCTGCCACCCCAGAGCTGTCTGCTGCTCCCCCCAACTCCAGTTCGAGGTGGGCAGAAAGCTGTTGTGAGCAGGAAAACCAACATGCACATATTCATTGAGTCTGGGCTTCGGGTAAGAATTAACCTTATAGTGAGACTCACTGCCCACAGTGGGTCTGAGCCTTTTACTGCTCTGCTAAAATTCTAATACTGCTCATCTCCACTGTAAATGCCTTGCTGTCAACAAATTATGGAATATTTTTTAAAAGGTGCATTGGTCCTTTTACTATGTATCTCTTCTATTTCTTACGTTGATAATATAACTCACAAAATGAATGATTCTGACCTAATACTCGTTATGGTTTCATTATTGCTATTCCCATGAGTTTGCACCTCTAAACTACTCTGAATTTTTTTAAAAGGTGGTGAGCTTTTAAAACCACAAGTCTGATCTTTTAATTTCCTTTTCAAAACGCTTCATTGGCTTCCCTTTTTCCTAGGAGAGAGCCAGTGCTTTATTTGGGTTGCAAGGGCCCAGCCTCATGCTGTACGACTCCCACACACTTTCCAGCCACATGTGGCTTTCCCTCAGTTCTATGAAGTCTCCACACTTCCTGCCCCAGGACCTCATCACCCATTCCTCCCTCTGCCCAGCTCCCTACAGAACTCTCGAAGCAGCCTGCGTTGCCAGTTCATTATTTCCTAGAGTCTGTCATCCTGGCTAAGATCCATCACAGCAGGAGCGTGTCCGTCTTGGTCATTTCTGCATCCTGCGTGCCGAGCCAGTGCCTGGAATCAAAGTAGATGCTGAGTAACCATTTGGTTAGCGAACTTAGAATCTCAGTTGCACAGTGAGCACCCGCCTTCTCACTCACGGAGGGTCTCCCAGGCAGTTTCCCATTTTTTCAAAAGCTTTGTATATCAAATAGAAGCACTTTAACATCTCACGTGTGTCTCTTAAAATCATTTCACCTTTACCTAACTCATTCAGTCTTGTGGGCAAGTGCTGTGAAATATCTTTTTAAAACTTTCAGCTGCTGCATCTGAGTCTGAAGACATCCAAGATCAAGTCTTCCACTGAACGTATTCTGGAAATGTTGGATCCTTTCGTTTCTCTCCTCATAGACTGCCTGGGTTCCATGGACGTGAAGGTGAGCATCTTCCTTCACAAGAGCTGTGTCATGCAAAAACACCTGGATTGTACTTTTAGGCTTGTGCTTCATAAGATTGTTGAGTTTTTAAAGGGATTTAGGACAACATGAACCTCCTCTATTCCCTGCATTTAGTTGCTCCCCAATGTAATAATCCTGTATGTTTGGATAACCTTAAAGCTTTAAAAGCCCCTCTAGGAACATTAATTATTTCATTTGATCCTCACAACAGCTTCAGGAGGGTGCGTGGTGGTGTCCCCGTATTCGTATCATCAGCACCTCATCATTACTGTCACTACCGCTACTCACTGCTACGAATCCTCAGAACCATCCATAAGGCATAGATTATTGTTTGTTTTTTAGATAAGAAAACAAGGCGTCAGGCTAATGACTTGCCCCAGAGCATAGACCTAGGATACTGTGAGCCTCAGTCTGTCAGACTCCAGCGCCTACACCTCTGCCATTTCCTCAGATTGCCTGTTTTACAGTGAAGGTGGCGAGAGGTTAAGTAACATCTCTGTAGTCGAATAAGTATAAGCTGCAGAGCTGGGGTGTATGCCTGGTCTTTCTGACTCCAGAGCTCTTTACTCTGGGTCTTCATCTCATCCAGCCCAATAAGACCATCACAGCAGCCAGAGCAGTAGGGTCGATGAGAGAGCTAAACTAGGGGAACTAGCTCATCGAGGTGACCTCTGAGGTTTGGGCTGGAGGGTCAGGGATTCTCAGGTAATCACTTTTTTTATACCTTTTGCACAGCACTTAACTATTAAATTATAGTTCATTGTTTCCCATGTTTAATTTCTGAGCTAGTTATCTGCTCCTTAAATGAGGGATGGCATCCTTTTTATTTTTATTTCTAACACTCAATAGAGTTCCTTGTATACATAATATACGCTTATAAGAATGGATTAAATTGAAGTAATCATTCTAGAAATAAAAAAGTCATTTGTAATGCATTCTTTTCATTGCTAAAATTGGTCAATCCATACAGTCATTTACCCAGATAGGGTAAGAATATGGCAGGTGAGCTTGTGATGTGTCTTCACTTGTCTTGAAGGAGCAGTTAGTTCTCCTACAACAGGGAATAAGAAACTTCCCTATCTTCTTACACTTTGGGCGCAGTTCTTCCAGCATGGGCTGGTCAGAGCATTTCATTGCTTCAACTCGATTGCTTGTAGAGCCTACGCAGCCTTGGGTGCTGGGTTGTTGGGTGTAGTCACTTCCTAAGTTGACTGGTTTTGGTTTTGGTTGCCAGGTGATCACAGGTGCTCTACAATGCCTGATCTGGGTCTTGAGGTTCCCTCTGCCTTCCATAGAAACAAAAGCGGAACAGCTGACAAAACACCTTTTCCTTTTGCTGAAGGACTATGCCAAACTCGGAGCTGCCAGGGGCCAGAACTTCCACCTGGTGGTAAACTGTTTCAAGGTGAGCTATTTTCACATGCACTTAGAAAAGACCCGCCCCAGGATTAACCTCAAAGTTAGTTTTCCACCTCGTCCTTTGTGGTCTTGGTCAAATGTTTTCCAGATGAATTTGCTAAGACCAGAGGGCTAGTTTCCAGTGTGAAAAAGCATTGATATTATATTAAGTCCTCATTGTTTCACTGGATCCTGATTTGTGTGACATCCTATTAACCTCACTCCTGAAATCTGCAGTGTGTGACCATACTTGTGAAGAAAGTGAAGTCTTACCAGATAACCGAAAAGCAGCTTCAGGTTCTACTAGCGTACGCGGAGGAAGACATTTATGATACTTCAAGACAGGCCACTGCATTTGGTCTTCTGAAGGTATGGTCACCAGCATTGTGGATTTTATAGTTTATGAGCCTCACGTCAGATATCTAGAATACCATGGAACACGGTAGTTTGACTATCTGTAGGCTTCCAGGGTTAAGTACTTATAAAGATGATGGTTTTGGTTAATTATAAGCTAACATATCTACTCATTAAAAGATTTGAACTTGAACTCTATATTAATACTTCCAGGCAATTCTGTACAAACACAAGTATTCTACCTGTATTGTATTGGACAGTGTCTTCCTTTTTCTTTTTAATTCTGGTGAAATATACATAACATAAAATTGCCCATTGTAACCATTTTTATGTTCTTTTTCTTTTGGGGGTACTTTTCATTATTTCTGAAAAACTGCCTGTGACTACTTTCACATCAGCTTGGCTTACACCCATCTGCAATAAAACATGAAGAGTATGTCTTTTCCTTTTGTATTTTAGGCCATTTTATCAAGGAAATTGCTGGTCCCCGAAATCGATGATGTCATGCGGAAAGTATCCAAGTTGGCAATTTCTGCGCAAAGCGAACCCGTCAGAGTCCAGTGCAGACAGGTCTGTAGAGAACTTATTCCCATAACAAGGGTTGGGCCCTGCCTTATCTGTTTGGTTTTGGATACAGAGTTGTCAACATCGACTGAATTCTGAAGATAACTGTGTCATATTGATGCTTTATTCTAACACTCAGGAATACCCATCTATACTCCAAGTGTGAGAAGGGTCTCTGTCTTGTCTTACGGGCATTTTCAGTTAACAAGGAGTGTTTTGAGTATAGCCCACCATGTGTAGCATGTTTCAGATAGACAAAGAAGTACTGGTCCTTCTTCAGCATGAAAGCCTGTGGCAAAGATTTCCATCCATAGGTCCGTCGTTGTGGACCACTTATGCATATCACTGTGTGTCAGGTGTCGCTGGAAGAGTGGTGAACCAAAATTTATAGTTCCTATCTTACAGTAGACAGGCACAAAACAAAAATTCCACAAATAGTTCTTTAGTTACAGACACATAAGTGCCAGGAGGAAAGAAGTGCTGTCGTAGTTCATCACTTACGAGACACCACATTACTTATATACCTTAAAGAAAGGAAAAACTCTGACAGAAGGGTAAGTGCCATCAGTTGTATGACACATCCTAATTTCAGATATATTAAAATATGAAAACCTGTGCTTCTTAGAATTAATAAATTATGGAAGAGCGTATGATAAGAGTGCATGATCGGGTGGAGAGCCACCCTAATGTGAGAGTCGGGGAAGGCTTACCTGAGGATTGGCATGTGAGAATAAGGCTCACCTCCCAGGTGAAGAGAGTTCCAGATGCCTGAGGAAGGTAAGCCTTGAGGTGGGTAAGAGCTGAGCTTGTTGGAGCAGCTAAATGAAGGTGAGTGAGGTGGGGAAGGGAGCCAGGTGAGGCAAGACCTTGTGGACTTGTTCAAGCTTTAGACGAGCAAAAGCTGTTGAAATCAGTCGGCAGGGGAGTGACATGAGCAGATTTGTGTTCAGACATTTGTTCATCCCTGATCGTATGAGCACATACCCACCCAGGAGGTGGAAAAGTCTGAAGTAGAAATACGAACTCCAGAGTTCAAGGAGGGTTTGGAGTGCTGAGAAGGCCAGGGTGGAAAGGGAGGAGGCTTATCTTTGGAAAAGTTTCCTGTTAGGAAGAAGGAGGGCCAGCTGCTATTTATTAAGCACTAGTTGTATGCCCAGCACTTCACATATGTGACTTCTATTTGTAACTATCCTTGAAAAGAAATAGTACCCCCATTTTATGGCTGGGGAAAAACACAGGCCTAGAAAGTTGAATGATGTGCCTTAGTTCTCACAGTTGATTAACAAAAGAGGCTGAGTAGTGTACAGTTTACAAGCAGAGCCTTTGGATGCAGATGGACTAAGCGTTGCCACTTGAGCAAATTATTTATCTCTGTGTACCAACTTCATTCTCTTCATCTGTAAAGAGGGGTAACATCACCTCCCTAAGGAAGTAATGAAAATTAACCAAGAAACCCAGTGTTAGGCACATAGAAGGTATATAGTAAAGGCAATAGTTATTATCAGTATTAAAATTATTGTTATTCTTATTGAAGAGGAAATACGGGTTGAACCCCAGTCTACACTCAGTCCACCACCACACCATACCACCTGTCAAAGACAGGGGAGCTTCCAACACTTTGAGCTTTGGAGCCCTAAGCAATCGTGCCATTGGTGAGCCAAGACTTGACTCCTAATCAGGCATGTAGGGCCAGACTGAGTAAGGGAAGTGGGAGGAGAGAGTCAGAGGTACAGCTGTCAACTCAGAGGCCTACTTCACGTAACTGATCACCCTTCTGAAAGGTCTTTGTAACCTACCCGTGTGTCCCAGAAAGCAGCTTAGGAAACAGGAATCCTGGAGAGATACGATCCAAATAATCTTCTGTGTGACTTCTGTTCCCAGGTTTTTCTGAAATATGTTCTTGACTATCCCCTGGGTGATAAATTGAGACCAAACTTGGAATTCCTGCTCGCTCAACTGAAGTAAGTTTAAGCCATAAACTACAAAGAGGAAGTGATGAAGGTAGTTTCTTCTTTCCTTTTAATGTGGCAGCTGTCTTGAATAAAGCCGAAACGTAATGGCACATTCTCTGAGGATGATGTCTTATGAATCATTGACTTGATTAGCAAACATTGTGTGTGGCTTCATATAGCCATTCTGTAAGTTGCTTTACAGTTCCTTCTGACCATTGAATTGTCAGAGTCCACTTAGGAGAATGGTAAAAATTAATAAAATTACATTTTAAACTGCACAGTAGCATGGTATATGCAAACCTTATAATTGGGAAAATGGAGTTTTTTTCCACTTTTTAAGATATAGACTGGCACCTTGAAACAGTGTTTTAAGTTCTGAAAAATAGTAGTAAATTTAAAAGATACTAACAAGTCCTTCCAATGTTCTTGCCCTAGTTATGAACATGAGACTGGGAGAGAGTCTGTCTTGGAAATGATCGCTTATCTCTTTGACACATTCCCTCAGGTACCGTGAGTCACAAAAACAAATGGTTAGCCATGTTTCCCTTGAGCCTTTGGGAGCCCACGGTCCACCCTTGTTAGGGCCTCTGAGAATTTTAGTCTGAGTGTGCTCAATAAGTGCCTGTTTTCTTTCAGGGACTGCTCCATGAGAACTGCGGAATGTTCTTTATTCCTCTTTGTCTAATGATGGTGAATGATGACTCTGCCATGTGTAAAAAGATGGCATCTATAACGATCAAATCCTTACTCAGTAAAATCAACCTTGAGAAAAAAGACTGGCTCTTTGATATGGTTACCACCTGGTTTGGAGCAAAGAAGGTTAGGGTTACTTTTAGTCATATTTCAGTGAAAAGTCTTAGTTTTTTGGTGTTCATACTTTAAGTAAGAATATTGTTAGATTAATTTTTCTCAACTAGCTTTATTATTTTTATTTGATTATGGTAATATATTCTTATAGTAAAATTTCAGAAAATGTAAGAAGTTACAGAGGGTAACGTAAAAATCACCTCTATTCCCACTACATGGTTGATGTCAGCCAATTACTCCACTGTATGACTGTTTCGTAATTTACTTAACCAGCCCCCATTTATGAGTACCTTTGTTTCCAATTTTGCTTATTCAATTTATGAAATGTAATTTTTGTCAATGATTGCATCTACTTGATGACTTTACCACCAGCATCACTGGCTCATCTTTGTGGAATATAAACAGCACATGTCATATCTTACTACTGGTTTAAATGTTAAAGTCAGAATGGAGGGCTGAAGGGATGGTATGAAACTTTTTCCCTTTTTTTTAATTTAAAATGAGAAGAAAATGTATTAGTGGATAATGATGAATACCACTTTTTTTAAATGTTATTCTTGGGTATAAAGATTTCTCTGTGTGTTTTTTTGTTGGCCACCAAAGATCCATTTTTTGTTGATTTCTGGTGTCATGAAGAACTATTGAGGACAGAATCATGCATACGTTTTATTTTACAAGTTTGGAAACAGTCTCCCAAGTTGTATTAATATTGTCTTGTGGTGAGTTTTTGTTTGTTTGTTTTTTGGCTTTTTTGGTAGAGCTTAAGTAGACAACTCGCTGCCCTGATCTGTGGTTTGTTTGTGGAAAGTGAAGGCCTCACTTTCGAGAGAAGACTTGGAACTGTTCTCCCTGTGATTGAAAAGGAAATTGATCCTGAAAACTTTCAAGATGTAAGTTATGCGCTAGGGAATAAAACTTTTGCTAACTTTTATAGTTTTACTAGAGGTAGTCTAACTAATAGATTAAATGATGTGTTCAAAATGTTTTTTATTTCTTTTTATTAATAAAAGCAAGAATCCAATGTAGTTGGATCTTCTTTTTATAATGAGGGTTAAAGTAAGTTATCTTCCATAGTATGTGACGATCGAAGGTTCTCTCAAGCAGGGTGATTCTGCCCCTCAGGGGAGATTGAGCAATGTCTGGAGACATTTTTGGTTGTTACAACTGGAGGGTGGGAGGGTACTACTGGCATCTAGTGAGTAAAGGCTGCTAAATATCTTCTAGTGCACAGGACAGCCTCCCACAGCAAAGGATTATCCCACTCAAAATGTCAGTAGTCTTGCAGTTGAGAAACACTGGTGTAGATTTACATGCTAGAGTAGAAATGTCCATCAGATACTTTGAAGTTGTTGTCTTAGTTGATTTGCATCCAATCTGTGTTTAGATTGTGGAAGAAACTGAAGAAAAAGCTGCAGATCGTCTTCTGTTTAGTTTTCTGACACTGGTAACTAAACTCATCAAGGAATGCAATATCATTCAGTTTACCAAGCCCTATGAGACTTTGAGTAAAATCTGGAGTAAGTATCGCCTTTTTATTTCAATCTAAAAGTAAACACATTAGTTGTGATAAAACTATTGAAAATAGATTTGGGAAATTAGAATATAAATACTTCAGAAAGTCTGTAATGTCAAAGAAAAAGCCTATGAGAAAAAAATTAAAGGGCTTTCATACTAATTGCAGTAAAAATGTTTCTTTCTGAAAAAAATACATATTTATGACTTTGTAAGTAATATATTTCATTTATTAAAGAAAGAATATTAGTTGTGGGAGAGGTTAAGAAAGGAAAAAAATTCCCCAAAATTCCTCCTTGCTACTTGATGATAATTTGGGTACCTATTTCCATCCAGTCTCTTTGTTTTTTGTTGGTGCATAATTCCATGTAAACTTTTATATCCTGTTTGTTTGTACCTAAGTAAGTATATTACTATAATATGCTTAGTAGATACCTTTTTAAATAGCTATAAATAGTCCATCATGTAAATATGCCATAATTCACTAAACCATTTCACTTCTGAGACATTTAAAATATATATCACTCTATAAATGAAAAATAAGATTATAGATTTTTAAAGTTAACATTCGATTTTGATTAGTGTTTAGAAAATAGACGATGGAATGAATGCTTTCAGTAGCCACCTGTTTTAAGAGAACTCAGGATCCTATGAGAAATAATACAGTTACTAAGTTACTGTATGACCTACTCTGGTATCCCTCCACTGAGACATGTCCAGATAATTACAAAGGGGCATGTACAACAAAAGTAAAACCATGTTCATGAAATATAGCAACATAGACTAAAACTCAGATATGGCATGGTTCATCCAGAATTTTAATCCTGTTCCCTGACACCACAAGGTTTTTCCACTGTACTTTCCAAGTGGCATATGGAGAGTGGCCATGTAGCATTAGAGTATGACATTTAAGAGATCGTATTTAATAGTATGAGCTTTGGGGCCAGATGGAGCTGGGGCCCAGGCTTGGTTCTGCCTGTTACAGCTTGGGAGGTCACTTAGCCCCTCCGGAACATCCATTTCCTTATCTGTAATATAAAATGGAAATGACAATTCCAGCCTCACAGAACTGTTGTGAATCTAAATGAGATTTGTGTAACACACTTAGCCCCGTGCCTGGCATGTAGGAAGCCTCAAGAAATGATACCTTTCCAGTCAGCTGCTTGGAGCCGCCAATTTCAATACTTAGGAGAAACCAACATGTACCTACATATATGTTTACATTAATTTTAATTTAGAAATTGTGAATGTTAATGCCACCTTCTCTCTCTTGAATCAGAAACTAGTTCTTAATGGAGTTGGTCTGGTTTTAGGCTTACTCGTACCTCTCTCTTGTCACTTACCACGTTCGCAGTTGGTTTTCTAGTTGCTTCCAGTATCTCTCTACCTCACTTCTCCCTAGCTCAAGAGCTTCTGGGAAGCAGGGGCTGTTTTGTTCATGCTGAGTTCTCAAATCCAAGCACATAATAGGTACTCACTAAATAGGTGCTCACATAATAGGTACTCAATAAATGCCTGTCAGTCACATTTACCACCAGAGTCCGGAAAGCTGCGAGACCTCTGTGAATGCATTTTGGTTCCCTTGGTTCCCTTAGGTCACGTGCAGTCCCACCTGAGACATCCGCACAGCTGGGTGTGGCTCACCGCAGCTCAGATTTTTGGATTGCTCTTTGCCTCTTGCCAACCAGAGGAGCTGATTAGAAAATGGAAAGCCAAAAAAACTAAACGGAAACTCTCAGAACCTGTAGCATTCAGGTTCCTAACAAGTGACCTTGACCAAAAGGTAAGGTTTCTCTAAAACTTTTCTTCCCTCGTGATCCGGGTGGGGTGTTCATCCTGGTTCGTGTAACTACCCTGGGCTTGGCCCTTGGGAGAAATTCTTCCAGCCAACAACTTGTTGCATGTGAATCTATAGGAATGTTAGGAACTGGAGAGGGGTCACCCTCAAGGCCAAGGTTTTTCCAAGGTAAGTTTTAGACTATCAGTCTAACCAGACTTTTGCTTTGCTTATTTAGCATGTTCAGCTTCCAATATATGTTTAAGTTCTTTAGCAACATTGGAAAATAAGATTGTTATAGTCTGCCCTGCCTCCTTCATAACCGTATTGATAACTAAATGAGATCACGTTCATAAAAAACGTTAGATAGGGACCATGTTTTCTCCATCTCTGATTCCCGAGGGCGGCCCAGCACAACACCTGGCTCATAGTGGGAACTCTGTAAATATTGAATGAGTGGAGGGTAAAAGGGAAGAAAAGGGGGAAAAAAAATATTGGAATGTTGCAGCGTTCTCTACCAATAGTCTAAGGGATTATGATCTATTAATATTATCTCCCTAGAGCTTGAAAGTATCTCATTTCCTTGGGCTTAAATGCTTGTGGAAGATAGAAGGGAACAGTTATACAATTTCTGGTCATGAACCTTCCCACTCCAGACCTGCACAGGTGGTCATTCAGAGCACAATCTAGTACCTCAGTTGTATTATTATGGTTACTCAGAAATATCCTGCATTGTGTCTCCTAATGTCCATTTTCTCTTCACAGATGAAAAGCATTGCCCTAGCCTCTTGCCATCAATTACATTCCAAATTCTTGGATCAGTCTCTAGGAGAGCAGGTAAGTGTCGTAATCCTGTCCACTTAAATACAAGGGACCTATTGTCCCAACAGTCCAGGAATAGACTTATATTTGGTATTTGGTTTTTGTTTTTCCTAGTTTAATGCTTGGGAAATTAAGTGAAATATAAACATATATTTAAACACATGTTCAGTTATGCACATATATCTAATTGACTCTGGGGTCCATTTGGGATTTCTCTTGGTTCCATTTAAAATTCCCAGTAAAGATGATGCAGTGGAAGGCTGTTTATTAAATCTTTTCGTCTTCAGTTTTAACGAATCTTCTCCGCATTGTGACTGACTCTTTGAGAGGCATTGTTTTTAAATTAAACTGTAATACTGAATTTCTACCCCTCGAATTTGAAGAGAAAGCACTAATGTTCATGCTACAGTGTAGTCTGACAATTGTCCGTCCTTCACAGAAGGCAGATAAATAATTCCATCACTAAGAAGCTTTATGTGTTTCCATATAAAATTTAACTATATGTAAAATGTTAACTATAGAGAAGGCAGTTATAGTTGGTCTGCTGCCCCCCCGCCCTTTTTCCTCTTTAGATACAGCAGTTGTGCTAGTAGATGAGGTGACATACATGTGGTATATGGAGATGAATAAGGCATTTGACCTCATCTCTTGTGAGTCATGAACAAGATGCAGCAACGTAGACGAGGGATAGGGGCACTAGGAATTAGGTGAAGACTACATCTCATGCCATAAACACTTAAGACTTCTGTCACTTTTTAAAATAAAGCTATTATGTAACATATTTCATTATATGGCAGGGTTGGGGAAGGAAGGGATAGCTATTCAGTGGATAGCAGTGAGGCCAAAGAAACCCTGCCAGGGGTGTCACACAGTATCAGTTTGGTAGAGGTGGACAGACCATACAAACTCGGGACAGGGAGGAGAGTTACTAGAACTGACCCAGGATGAAAGCATGGATTTTAGTTCATTATAATTTTAGCATGAGTGAACAATGTGAAGTGGCTGCCACAGGGGGAAAGGGCCTCCAAATCACGGCCTGCCTTTGTGGAGGCCAGGCTTCCAAAAGAAGGAAATTACAATCTTGGCACCAGCTCTTGATGGACAGGCTATACTAGGAAAGTGTGCGGGGTTCTGAGGACTACATTTGGGTAACTTTAGGGACCCAGCACCTCTAGTGGAGCAGCCAGGGTGTTTTCCCTCTCCCATGAGGGGTGTGAAATACCTACATCAACAATTTCATGGATATCATGGGGACTCCATAAAGGGGGCACTTATTATAAGACTAAAATTATCCCTGGGCTGGTTACCTGGATCAGATGGGATTTGAGGAGGGAGGAGTCAGTGTTTTGAAGTTGGGTTTGAATTCTCAAGACCTTTTAATTTCAGCTGACCACTCACTTTATCTTTGGGTGAGTCAATTAGTGACTCAACCCCAACTTCTCTCCTGATAATAGTACCTAATTGGGCCATTTTAAGTTGAATTGGAATGCTGTACACAAAGCTGCTCATTAGTGCTCAGTAAATGGAAATTGTTATTTCTGTGAATGAGGAATTTAATGGAATGAGGATGAAAGCTCTTTGAAAATGTAAATGGATGGTCCAGAATAAATTTACTTTGTGTCACCCTAAAGGATAGAACAAGGCCAATTGGATGCAAGATACATGAAAATGGGTTTAGGCACACAAGAACTGAAGAATTACCAAAAAAAAAAGGAACAATCATCAGTTTAATAGTGCAATACCCAGTTGTTTGTTTTTTTTTCTTTTTTTAATTTTTCTTTATTGGAGAATATTAAGAAACAGTGTGTTTTTCCAGGACCCATCAGCTCCAAGTCGTTTTCAATCTTGTTGTGAAGGGCACAGCTCACTGGCCCATGTGGGAATCCAACTGGCAACCTTGGTGTCATGAGCACTGCACTCTAACCAACTGAGCAAAATGGCTGCCCTGTTTTTATTTCCTAATCGTCAAATACCTATAAAGCTTCTGTTTTGCCACGCCATATTTATTTCAAGATCAAAGTCCAATTCCTCCCCTTCCTTTTTTTTAATTGGTCAGTTTTATTTTTTATTTCTTGTTCTTACACTTGACATTCAATATTCGTTTCAGGTGTGCAGCATAGTGGTCATTTATATAATTTATGAAGTGATCCCCCCAATGAGTCTACCTACCTGGCACTATAGTTGTTACATCATGGACTATATTCCCTATGCTGTAACTATTTTGTAATTATTAATTTGCATTTCTTAATCCCTTCACCCTTTTCACCCAGCTCTCCAACCCCCCTCCCCTCTGGCAACCATCAGTTTGTTCTCTGTATTTGTAAATCTGTTTCTTTTTTGTTTTTTTTTATTCTTTAGATGCCACATGTAAGTCAGATCATATGGTATTTCTCTTTCCTTGACTTACTACACTTAGCATAATTCCCTCTAGGTCCATCCATGTTGTTGCAAATGGTAAGATTTCATTCTTATGGTCGAGATTTTTTTCTTTTTTTTTTAAGGTTGTTAAGAATTTGTTGTTCGTAGCCAAAGTCTTATATTTACTGGAACCCGATTCTGGGGATAAGCAAGATGAGATAAAGGAGGACACGGAGGAGCAAGAAGCTTTAGGAGATGGCGTAGCCAGAGAGGATACAGAACACGAGGCCTGTGCACACGAGAAGGAAGAGCACAGCAGGCCAGCCACGCTGCTGTACTTGATCCAGAAGTTGTCCCGGATTGCAAAACTGGAAGCCGCTTACTCACCTAGAAACCCCTTAAAGGTGTGAATAATGTGCAGTCATTGAAAGTAGTCATTTATTTCAGAAAATAATTTAGTGGTGTCAGTGATCCTCCCAAGTCCCTAGGAACTTTGGAATCCAAAACTGCAGCTGTATCTGCCCCCAAATAGACCTTGTTTTCTAAATGAATTGTGTGGCACCAAGTATAAGAGAAATACTTCTGATGAAAAACGATCTGTATTTCCAGAGAACCTGCATCTTTAAGTTTCTCGGAGCTGTGGCAATGGACCTTGGCGCAGACAAGGTGACGCCGTACCTCCCGGTGATCGTAGCTCCTTTGTTCCGAGAACTGAACAGCACCTACGCGGAACAGGGTAACTGCAGTCTCTCTTCTCAATACCTGCGCCCTCTCCTGCATGCTTCCTTCTTCCTTCCTGTCCTCCGTCCTCGGCAGAATTTATTTTAGGAAAGAAAACTTGCTAGGTATCAAGACAATAGCAAACAAATTAGGCATGTTTGTGTATATATTTGACTACTTTCTCCTACATGCTTTCTCGTGTCTAAGAATGAATGTTCCTAAACTACAACGTTTCACTCCTAAGTATACATTAAATATTCAAAGAAAACTATAATTGGGGTGGTTCTAAACCTCATAGTGCTATGAATAATGAACAATGGAATGTCATTATATTCTCAGAAATTATAAGGCAAAAGTATGAAATAGTTTAAATATCTATCACTTCAATTTTTCCTATTTTTCTTTTTTTTTGCCAGTGCACTTAGTAAATTTCCCTCACTGTTCCTAAAATGTCTCTTGATAATAGGAGAAGAGGGAATTGGGAGCTGGGTTGGAAAGAGAAAAGGTGAAGTGGATGTTAAGAGTTTTAAAATAAAACAAATGAAGTAAATGTCAAAGCAGGAGCTGTTTTAGTCCCACAGCCTTAAGTTTCCTTCCTCTTGAGAGGAAAAAGCAATGGTGAAGGTCAGGTCTGCGTCGGTTCTCATCAGCCAACATTTATGAGCACCTAATATTTGCCAGGCAGTGGAGGTTCAACAGTGGAAAAGGCCTAGTCTCTACTGTCAAGAAACTTGCGATCTAGAACAGGTGTCCTGAACTTGATGCAAAAATCTGTGGGTTATTTGCATTTGGGAAAGAGGAGGCAAGGAAGGGTGGGAGAGCACAGCTTTGTGTAAGCTTCTCAAAGGAGTCTGCTTCACCAAAAAAACAAGAAAGGTGATGGTCAGAGCTAAGCCTCTGTGACCTATGAATTAGCGAGGACCTAGAGAAACACACTTACCTTTCCCCCCATCTGCGGGGCTGAGCAGGTTAATAAAAGTAACCCAAAATGTTTCCATCCAATTCTCAAATTAATAATGTCTTCTGAGCCAGAATACCGCTGGGAAGTAGGTTTCATGGTCTCTGATCCCTTGTATCCTGGGAGGTGTATCCAACACTTCTGCTTGTTCTCTCGTCTCAGAAAAGTAGAGGCTAGTTTCAGATTAGTGTTTAATGTTGAAGTAATAAAATTGATAATGCCTCAGGAGTTTAAATTTTGCTTATTGTTGATTTTGTAGATATTCAAATATCTCCTTTCTAATGTAATTGCCTCTGATTATTGCTCTGTGTGTGATTAGATCCTTCACTGAAGAACCTGTCCCAGGAAATCATAGAATTACTCAAAAAGCTGGTTGGGCTGGAGAGCTTCTCATTAGCCTTTGCCTCTGTCCAGAAACAGGCTAATGAGAAAAGGGCACTCCGCAAAAAGAGGAAGGCTTTGGAGGTAAGTTTGCTGTTTGAAAATACTGCGTGTTCTTTAGGTTTAGTAACTGTTTACAGGAGTGTGTGCATGCATGTGTATGGTAGTACCCAGGGAGGAAAGAGGAACCAGCTGGGTCTCCGGTTTGTTTTTAATGGGCATGTATTGCATTTGTGATGTTTAAAAGTGAACAAAATGGTCCATTGTGCATTTGGTTTTTATTGGCTTAACACTTACTTTAAAGGAATATAAAATTTCTGTTCTTTTCTCAAGTTTGTAACTAATCCTGATATTGCCGCCAAGAAAAAGTTGAAGAAACACAAAAATAAAAGTGAAGCAAAGAAGAGAAAGATAGAGTTCCTGCGCCCAGGCTATAAGGCCAAGAGACAAAAGAGCCGCAGCCTGAAAGACTTGGCAATGGTGGAGTAAAGTGTCCTTGTGCTGACAGTTTCCCAGCTTCCCCAAAGCATCACCTTTCCAGTTTTCTGCTGGTCTGACGTCACAGCAGGTCTTATTATTTAAGGTAAAATCTAGCAGAGATTGTATATTATTATACCTTTAATGTAATCATGCTCATATATTTTTTAATTAAAACACTTCATAATACTATTGTATTTTCACTGTCTAAAAAGCATGTGACATTAGCAGTAGTTAAAAAGTATTGTTTCTAAAGATACATTTTAAAATAGCAATATAAAAAGTTAGGAGTAAATCAAACAAATGATTTACAATACCCTTCTGGAAGCAATGGAGGCAGTTACAAACTATCAAAAGACATTAAGAAAAATTTACACACACACACACACACAGACTGCACAAATGGAGAGGTATAACCATGTTCATGGATAGAACAATTGAGTATCATAAGATACTAGTTTTTCCCAAGTTAGATCCCACTGGTTAAATGCGTATCTGAGCAAAATCCCAAAAAGAGTTCTTCATATTATCCTAGTAAGCCAAATCTAAAATTTGTACAGAAGATAAGCGGAAAGTAGCCATGATGCTCTTTAAAAAGAACAGTGAGGGGTTTCCCTATCTATAGAAGGAACATGTGATCAGCTCTACTTCATTAAAATTAAGAACTTCTCCTTAGGAAAAGACAGAACTGTTATGGTATGTACCGTAGACTGATAAAGGATTAGTGGTATCTACGCTATATAATGAATCCCTATGAATCAACAAAGATAATCCAGTAGAAAGAGTGATAAGAGCAAAATAGGCGTTGCACAGAAATATAAATGGCCCTTAAGCATTAATCAATTTAGATGACATATTCTCAAATATGAAAGTATTTATGTACTGGTTGGTAAATAGTCCCTACCTTGAGACCACCCCCTAAGTGCCACCGTGGCTGCATGAGTGCCTAGACTCCGTATGTCTCCACACCAGAAATTAAAGGCTTAATACCTGGACTGTTAGGGGTCCTCCTGTATCAGTTAATTCTATCTAGTTGTTAGATATTTGAATCACCCCTGTAGTCAACGTCATTGATAATTAGGAAAATGCAAATTAACAACAGAATGGAATTCCATTTTGAACCCTCAGACTGACAAAACTGACATCACCAATGTTGGTGAGCATGGTAGAGCAAAGGGAACTCTTGTAAACCACTTGGGCAAACAATTTGGCATTAGCTTGTTCAACCATATGGTGTCTTGCCTCCCTCTACACTTGCTGTGGAAGCAATATTCTTTAGTGCCCCACATACTGGGAAAGGAGTAAAAGAGCCATCCTCTCTGCCAGGTTCTTTTGTTTAATCCTCAAGGTATCCCTGAGAAATGCCCTAAAATTAGTTATTTTACAGATAAGGAAACTGAGACTCAGATTAAATAATTTACTTAAGGGTAACATAGATTGTAGGTAGCATAACCAGGATTCAAACCCAGGACTGAAAAAGCCCTTGCTCTTAGAATTTGTAATTATGGGGTTAGAATATTACAGCGCATAGCATAGGAATCAAATGTTCAAGCATTTCATAACTTCATCTGTGTCTTGATGTAGTTTGTCTCTCAATCAGGAGTTCTCATACTACTAGGAGTTTGTAATGTGACAAACGGATAAATATGGGACATCTTGAAAGGCCAATTTCAATTCTAAGTGATTTAAAGTACATGTATTGCTTTCATAAAAATTTTAAAAATAAAAAAAAAAAACAAGTTAATATTAAGGCAAAAATCATTAACAGATATCTCAGGGATATCGAGCACAGCTTTGTTTTAATCAGTAAATATTTATTGAGTGCCTACTATGTGCCAGGTGCACCACACTAGATGCAAGGGATACTAACAGTAAATAAAGTTGGTCCCTGCCCTCAAGGAGCTTACATTTCCACAATGTAAAGTGCATCTCAGGTATTCTAATAACAGAATTTCACCACTCTCAATTTTTCACTGTGATCATGTAACACAGCACAACTATCAACCAGTTATGAAATAGTGTTAGAACTAAAACAAACCTTTGATATAATTTGTCCAAGTCTCTTGTTTTAGAGAGGAAAAACCAAAAAAACGAGAAAAAAACTGAAGGAGTAGCCATTCGTGCCTAGCACTCATGTGTTCTGATTTCAAGTTTGGTGCTTTTTCCATTTTCAGGCTTCTCACAAAACAATACTCAGTAGATGTTTATAAATATCAACATTCAAACTCCTGCAACACACCTGCATAGTTGTTTCCTGCTAGACAAGAACCCTTTGTTCCATATTAAAATAAGTTATACCATATTAAGATTAGCCTATCCTATTGGTGACAAACCAGACAGATCAGCATTATCCAAGTGCCCTCCTCAGGCATCTGTCCAGTTCAGCAGGACTACACACAGGGCCACCTGCCTGCCAGGACCCCACGCCCCCGTCTTCTGTTCTCAGTGATCCTCAACTGCCAGAGACTACTTTGCCACTTGACACAAAAAGACCAAATTAGGAATGACTGCTGGGGAATAAGTAAGAAGAGTAAAAGTCCCACCAACGAAAAGAGAAAGCTACATTCATGTGAGCTGAGAGAATGACCAAGTGTGAAGGGAGAGAAAGGTCAGATGCCTACATCTGGAAGACAATGGCAGGGACAGGAAATGAACCCCTGCTGTTCCTGAGACCTGAGGGTCACTGTTTACTTCACCGGCATCTAATTTTTTAAATGCTGGTTGTCCAGCTTAAAAAATGAAAAAATTCTCCCTAATTTTAGTAATCACTAAGGACTATATTTACTTCTGTCACACTGTAGCCAACCCGGGGGTAGACTAGGCAGTTGGAAAAGTTCCTCTGAACGTAATTCTTTTCGATAGCCTAGCAGTAAGCCTAATTTTTAAAACCAAAAATGCTTAATTTCTCCCTGTAGAACCGAAAAGATTTTGGCTTTTCACCAAATTTACATGTCCAGTTACAAGTAGGTTAAAGGAATAAAAGACAGCAAGGACATCTTTTACAATGCTTCTTAAAATAGATCTTTTTTTATTTCCTTCAATGTGAATTATTTCTCTAAAGTGTTGTGAATTCATCAAATACAACAATTTAGGATTGTTTTTACTACCTCTACTAGTATGGACAAATAAATTTATAGACATTATTTTTGAATGTACACTACTTCAATTAGCATAATTTTTTTAAGGAGTTAGGCTGTCGGTGTTGCCCAAGTTGCCATTTTCAGAAACTTACAGTGTAGTTTATGGGACAAGCTCCTAACCCTGAAATATCCTTTGGAGCCCTGCTCCCACCTCACTAGCAGCTGGATAAGCTAACTTATCAGAACCCAAGATTCTACACGTCCGTAAAATGAAGACATTACAACCTGTCCTACTTACATCACAGGGTTCTTATACAAATCAACTAGGTCAATATATGTAAAAATTTTCCGACAACTATAAAGTACTATAAAATGACAGTTACAGAGAAGTCAGTGAAATTAACCACCAAAATAATTACTTCAACTTCATGCCTATAACCAAAAGCTCTTAAACAAAACAGTTAAACAAACTGGTTATTAAGCAAATGAAGACCTAACCTACTCTATTAGTCTAATTTTTGGAAAAAATTCATTTTAGGGGGAAAAAATCTTAGTTAAGATATTTATTAGTGTTTATACAAACAAGCTACAACCACTAATTCAAAAATAGGAGGGTTATTTTCCTTAATAAGAGTACATTCTTTAATAGGATGGTATTTGAATAAGACTTCCACACATATAGAATACATATCTTAACACAAGAAAGCAAGGAAGGAATACTTTACATTATACAGACCATTCAGTTGGTTCCATCACAATGAGTTACCCTTCCAACCAAATACTTATTTTTTATATTTATTACAAATGTCGCAGTCAGTTCAGTATGTGCCAACAATTACAAACAGTTCTAACATTTAGTAGTGTGAAGCACACTTAACTGTTTCCAAAAGGATATATGATGTGGTCTTCATTTCAGAGGAGTAGAAGTGATTGAATTACTGTCTGCTCTTTAATGTTTCAACTAACCTGTGAAGAGAAAATGGTTTCATAAAATTAACTTCATGCTTTCAGGTACAAAGTATGATCGTTTATCAATTTTATACTGGAGGTGGATTCCAAAGCACTTTAAATGATGAAGGCTAAGATAGTTATAGAAAAATGAGGTTATAGACTTAATTTTGATGATGATCTTTTAGCTTTCACTTGGCCTACGCTTTGAATGACTAATCAGAAAAGACCAAATATCTACTTTCTAAGCTGCTACTACCACAGCCAATTATTTAGATGTGGATAATTCAGAGGTGAAAACTAATCTCAGTCCCCAAGGAGCTGATAATCTAGTAAGCAGATGCACAAATCAATTACAAGACAGTGTAATAAGTACTGTATCACTAACCTGTGACATCTAACCATGTGTGTGGTAAGGCAGTGGGCATGGAGATACGAGTATGTCAGGGAAGACTGTCAAAAAGAAAGCCTTAACCTAAGTCCTGAAGGATAGGGAACAGAGGTGAAGGGAGGCAGGGAAAAAGAAAAGTGTCAGAGAGCCATAACTATATTCAGGTAGGTGCTGTTGAAATAAAAGTAACTTAACATGAAGACAAGTGGGAGAAAAGGCTGGAGAAAATTAATATTATGAGTTGCTAAGTAATTTGAATTTCATCCTTAAGATGACAGGGAATTTCACGTGTGTACACAGCTGCACTCACGCTCAAATGCACAGATGGCTTCCGGAAACATACTCACCATTCCATTGCCTCATCAAGGCCAGTGCCTTTGGTTGCTGAAGTTTTGAATATTTGCCATTTTCGGTCTTTCAAGGCAGGTAATCCAAGTGAATTTGCCATCTCTGAGGGAGTCATGGCCTGTTCCATGTCCTGCTTATTTGCAAACACCACCAAAATGGCTTTTCTCAGCTCTTCTTCCTAAATAAAAGATATTAAATTCCCTTTAATCAATTCACTCCCTTGAGTTTAGGAAGAAATGCCAAAATACATTATTTTAAAAGTGTATTTCCTAATTATTAATATGTAATGTTCATTATAAATTATTTGAAATTATAGAGAAGTACGAAAAAAAAGTTTCACCCATAATCTTACCTCCCAAACACCATAATCTTACCACCCATAATCTTACCTCCCAAACTGTTTAACATTTTGGGTATTTTCTACTGCTTTGTAATTCAGATATTCATAGTTAATAAATTTATACATTTAAAATCACTTATATTTAGTTCCATACCGTGCTTTAAAACATAAACTAAAGATTAAATCATGTATGATTTTCCAAACCAACATTGTTTTCAAAGAAAAATATTAATGGTTAAATGTACTCTATATTTCAAATACATGTACCATAAACTATATAACTGTTTAATAGTATTAAAATTCTAATTATATTCTTTTTATTTGGCTATTAGAGAAACCCAAGTGACAGAGTCATTATACATAAACCTTTGTATGACTCTTTATTTCCTTAACACAGTCCTCTAAAAATGAAATCAAAGTATAAACTTTTTTCAGGCTCTTGTTACATATATTAGTGAACTGCTTTCCAGAAAAGTTGTAATATTTTCAGCTCCACCAAAGTGTATGACATTGCCTATCTTTAATGCAGCCTTGGCAGAACTGGAAATTATATATTTTTCCAAACATAGCATTTCATTATATGCTTATTATTAGGGAATTAAAAATGTCAATGTTATTAGCAATATTTTTTTCTCCTGTGAATTGTAGGTTCATGCCTTCTGCTCATTACCTATTGAATGGCAGATCTTGATATGATTGAAAATACTAATCCTTAGTCACTAGTTGTAAAACTTGTGCCTGGTTCCCTGTTTTACCCTAAGTTATATTATCTGGCCTCTAAAGTTTTGGAGGTTTTTTTGTTTGTATTAATATAATTAAATCTATTTTTTCTTTTGTAATTCCTTCCAATTCTTTGACTTACAAAGACCTTCCCTATCCAGAAATTTTAAACATACACACTTATATATTATTATAGTTAATAATATCTATTTTTTACATTTAATTCTTCATTTAGAATTTATTTTTGCATACAAAAAAGGTAAAACAAGTAAAATTTTGTGTCTGTTCGTTTTGATGTAATAGTCCTGACCTGTACTTTACTTGTACTTTTTATCAGATAATAAATATTCATTGACTGAATCAATTAAAAGTTACTTCTTAAAGAATGAATAATTTCTCGGGGTGGATGGGTGGCTCAGTTGGTTAGAGCGCGAGCTCTGGGCAACAGGGTTGCCAGTTCAATTCCCACATTGGCCAGTGAGCTGTGCCCTCCGCAACTAGAATGAAAACAATGAGCTGCCACTGAGCTCCCGGGTGGCCGGATGGCTCAGTTGGAGCGCGTGCTCTCAACCACAAGGTTGCCAGTTTGACTCCCACAAGAGATGGTGGGCTGCGCCCCCTGCAACTAAGATTGAAGAATGGCAATTATACTTGAAGCAGAGCTGCGCCCTCCACAACTAAGACTGAAAAGACAACAACTTGACTTGGAGCTGATGGGTCCTGGAAATACACACTTATTTTCCCCCAATAAAGTCCTATTCCCCTTCCCCGATAAAAATCTTTAAAATAATTTAATACATTTTAGTTATTTCTCCATAAGTTTATAAAAGTCAAATGCTAATACCACAAATAACCTAACAATCCAGCACAACTTGAGAATTGTAAACTAGTTAATAATCCATTCCTTTTATGCAAAACTTTATATGATAAAAATTCATTATACTGTGTGAACTACATCTAAAAAAAGCTTTTATTTTTAAAAATCCATTATACCCAAAGCAATTAAACATTCCCTTAAAATTCTTTAAGGGAATTTGGTCTAAGAAGCTCTTATGATAAGTATGATGCTATGTTGTAAGCCATTAGGCCTACAATTTGTAACTTGCAAGTCACTAAGAAATCAGTAGTAAAGAAATCAGAAGTCCAAAGTAGTCTGAGAATGCTTCTACCTAGATATAATCAAGTGTCCTAGAACTTATATTTAAACATTCAATGACTGAATACAGTTTTGTTGAGAAAAAGAAATCTAATTTTCCTGAGCAAAGGCAATTTCATAATTAATTGATAATACAAAGCTTATTCAACAAATGGAGGTTTTTAAAAACTTTTAATTAACTATTTAAAGCGTCTTCTGAATTCATTCAGCCAGCCAATAAATTATCTTATGCAACGCAGCAAACACAATGTATTGCGATCTTAATTAAGTGCTATACACTGTCCTACACACCAGGGATATTAGGGTAAACTCGAAAAACTTAAACACTTTAGGGTGGGAGATATACCTAAGTAAACAAATATATTTTAAAATAATGGAAAAAAATGATAAATGGTACGAAGAATAAAGTAGCAAATAAGGGGTTAGAAAAGAACACTCTCTTTGGGAAGAAACCTACAAGATGAAACACATAAAGCAGGTATCCATGCAAAGATCTGGGGAAAAGCACTCCAACCAGAGGAAGAGCAAGTGCAAAGAGCCCTAACGCCAGCCATCAGGTGTGCAAGCTTAGTGTGTTCAAAGAACATAAGCCAATGTGGACAGGGTACTGTAAACACAAGAGTAAAGAATGACAAAGCTGGGAGAGGTAAGCAGGGGCCATAATTGTGCCAGAAACACACGATTTCTCTGAACTTTAATGCTGAAACAATTATGCTTATTATTTATACTCACATCTGCTTCCATAAGCTAATGTATATGACTAGAAATAAAGACTTTTTTTAAAAAAATTACTTCATAGAATGACAAAATACTTCAGTTTAGAAAGTTCAATTCTGAACTTCCTGGAAATCAAGGAATCTAGTCTAAAGACTATTAGAAGGCTGGATTTTTCTTTTCTATTTGTCTCCAACCCTCTCCCCAACAGTATTTCTGGAATAGGAAGTAATGTGCATAAAAGAAAATAATACTAAAGGCATGGAGGAAAAAAGAAAAATCCCTGCTTTCCTTTTCATTATTCCTACATGTAATAATAAGCAATGGAAACAGCAAGCAAATATAAATGATTTTCCCACATTTTAATAGTTTTCTTACCTCCAACATGGCAACTAACTCTGATTTGGAAATGCCAATTCGGTCTCGGTCACAACTGTCTACTACATAAATGACTGCATCTGTGTTTGAATAATAACATCTCCAGTACGGCCTAAAAAATATTCAGAAAGGGAAAATACATTATTATTTGAAAGAAGAAATGGGTACGTTAATTTATATGCTAGGACTTGGCAGTGATGGGGGGGTTACATGCCAAACCTGCCCACCCATGCCATAATGATGCATTGTTTCTGATGCATATATACCATATCCCTCAAATGTGAAGGGAGAAAAAGAATGTTGAGGTAAATACTAAATCACAAGACCGAAGAGTTTCAGAATGAGTTCAGACTTTAGGCTGAGAGAATATATTTATAACCTATAAAATCACTAAATGTATTGATAAAAAGTTGTACACAGAACTGGTCATTACATCTTATAAATCTTTAACTAGGAACTCCTTAAGAGGAATGGATTCTTAAAACATTTTACTCTGATTTTATATACTAGGCATTAAATTGATCACTAAAGACACTACAAAGTAGAAATGGCTAAAATTAGAAACAGACTCCAAAATGGTTCAAGAACTAAAAGAAGTTAAAAGGCAGCAGGATGCTGGGGAATGCACTACTAATGTGTTAAGATGGTACCACAGTAAGCAACCGCTGGCAGTCACCCAACATTCTGTCACCACATCTGGCACAGAATGCTGGGCAGGAGACCTGAGTTCCAGAGGGCATCTATGTTCACCTTACCCCTAAATGGCGGGCCTGAAAGGTATTTTCATGAAATCCAGAATAGTCTGTCTCACATTTGAAGGGGCTGACAAGAACTAAATAAACTAGTGGCTTCCACGTAAGTTACAAAAGAAGATATATTTTGGTTTACTGCTGTTAACCCTACAAGAGCCAATAAATGTTAAATACCACAAAATAATCCAGTCTTCGTACCATACCTGATACTTGTCTGTCCTCCTAAATCCCAGACTTGGAATTTAAGGTTCTTGTATGTGACCGTCTCAACATTAAATCCAATGGCTGAAAGATAAATAAGTAGTTTATGTAGACTAATGCATTCTACCTTCTAAGTATCCAATCTAATTGAGTTTCCCCAACGAACGGGAATTAGTGAATCACATCATTGCTTAAGATATTATTCCATTTAAGACAAGACAGTATGCTGTGCTACAGACACACACCATCAATTAGCAAGTTCAGCACCACCTTCAGGTTGTATAAGAATCTCCAGGGGACCAGCCCCATGGCTCAAGTTGTTGGAGCACCGTGCTCCTATCACCGAGGTCACTGGTTCGATTCCCACATGGGCCAGTGAGCTGCGCCCTCTACAGCTAAGACTGTGAACATCGGCTCTCCCTGGAGCTGGGCTGCCGTGGGCTGCCATGGGCTGAGCTGGCAGCCAACGTGAGTGGCCAGCAGCCATCGTGAGCAGCCACGGGCTGCTGTGCGCTACCGTGTGCTGCCAGGAGCGGCCAGTGGCCAACATGAGTGGCCAGCAACTGGCGAAAGCTGCCGTGAGCGGCCAACCAACGACTGACGACCGACTGCCTCAGCCGGGGGAGTGCAAGGCTCGTAACACCAGCATGGGCCAGGGATGGAGCTGTGTCCTACACAACTAGACTGAGAAACTACAGCTTGAACCAGAGTGGGAGGTGGGGGGAGGCGGAAGAAGGGAGTGGGGAAAGATTCTCCAGTCCTCTGCAAATACCTAATTCTTAGCTCAACGGAAATCATATTGTTAAATTATATAATACAGTACAGGCCTACAAGTGTCCAGAAAGTTGTACTTAGAAAAGACAGTTGCAGATGTATTATACAAAAAATTGAATTTTGGTAGGCAGCAAATAAACAGGGAACAAAACCAAGAAAGCCTAGATTCTAACTTCAGTGGGTAAGGACAGCAATGACTGGATGCTGCTTTATGGAAGCTGGGTTCTCTAAGGCTGGCACTCTCACAGGCCCTCTGCAGACTTCCTCAGGAGCTCATCTGTAAAAAGGTCACAGCTGAATTGACAAAGGGAATGTGTCTCATCCCTTTTACCTGCCATCCTTCTTAGGTGGACCTCTGGCACCACACAGCTGAGACAGAATATCACTATTAATTATCATTGAAAGGAATCTAAGGGAAGGTGCAGAAGATGCTGGAAAAACTTAAGAGTTATACATACAAAAATCACTATGATTTTACAAGTTTAAAAAAAAATAGTAAAAACTGACTTACAGCTACGAATTTTTGTTTTAGATTTAAATTTATATTGGTAAATGATTCACATGTATATGACAAGTATGAGGTAAGAATGTAATCACCATCTCTGCCAGGACTAAGAACACAGTTTACATGCGAAGGAGAGGAGTGTGGTGTAGATTGGCATTCACTGAAATGCAAGCCACTGGGCCGTGTGCTCTGCAGGGACCCCCAAGACTCAGGCACAGCAGAGATGGGCAATTTTGAAAAGCCAAAATCAAGGGAACCGAAGGTGGCAAGAGAGAAAAGATGTCACAGAGTTTTAAAAGTTCTTCTCCCATGGGAAAAAAAAAAAAAAAACTATCTTTTTTTTCAATCTGGAAATTTAAACACTATTCAACATAGAAATATCTTGCATGACAGAGTAATTTAGAGGCACAATTTAAATACTCGAACAAACTCTGAACCCTTAAACTTAGTTTAAATGTATTAATCTCCTCTAAGTAAATTCAGGTCAACAAATGGTAAAAAGCATAAGTAGAACAGTATTCTTATGTAGTCAAACAGGACTATTGAGAATATTTTTCTAAGATACCAACAACTGATTTAAAGTTGAGGTATTTCTTCTCTTGATAGTTTTAGGTACCAGATTAATTCAGCATTCAGTCTCTTCAACTCAGCTCTTTACAAGTAATCAACAGAATTACTTAAGAGAAACTAAGCTTCAGTTAAAATACATGGTGACAAATACAGAAAAACCACTTCACACGCAGTATCACTCAACATCTATATAATTCTTTAAAGAGGTTTACGAAGTATTTTATACATTTCACTTATGTCTCCCTCAAAGCCAGTGGATATTTATTATCTTCACTTTATCAAAAAAGATACTGGCTCTCCATGAGATTAAGTGTCTTACCTCAAGCCAATTTTTAAAATAGCTCTAAACAGCAAAACCTAGCCATGCACCAGGGTCCATAAATTACAACAAACTGCCTCTCAGTTTATGGAAAAAAAAACCTGTTATCAATAATATGCTCATGCTACAAGTTTATAAACCTTATCAATTACGTTGTTATATGAATTATTCATTCAGAAATAAAGTTATGTTGGGTGGAAAACAGAAACCCCTATAATTAATCATTCCAACACTTACTGGGAATAGTAGTAACGACTTCTCCAACCTGTAATCTGTACAAAATCGTAGTTTTTCCTGCTCCATCTAATCCCAAAATTAAAATCCTCATTTCCCGGGTTCCAAACAGGCTGGAAAATATACTTGAGAAAAAGCCACCTAAAAAAAATAATAAAAGCAAAAATGTATTAAATATCATTTTCGGAACTAGGTCCACAAAACATTTAATCTTTCCCTTTGAAAGCTATACCAAATTAAATATTATATTTTCCTCCATTCATAGATGCATATTTTTGCCCCAACTAAAATACATTATTCAACATCAAACAAGTAATTACTGATTGTTACCATGTCCTAGATACTGTATCAGGAAAGGTTACCATGTCCTAGATATTGTATCAGGAAAGGTTACCAAGTCCTAGATATTGTATCAGGAAAGCACAGAAGATACACTAAAGAATAAGAAATATGACCACTGCCTTTATGGAGCTCACTTTCTAATCAAAAGAATATGGAAAGCTTGGCATGATCACCCCACTACCCTTAAAAACCAAAGGGCGAATCAGAATGACAGTGGGACAATGAAGTCCTCGCACATGAAAAGCAATTTTTATAATTATTATAGTTTATACATAATATATTTACATTATAATAAATATATTAAATATTTATTATATAGCATCAGTACCATCAGAACTACCTTCAGTCATTGAGATTTCTGTTAAACAATATAACTAGCACAAGAAATTGAGACATAGCAGCCCAAAATAAAAACTATTCTTCATAGAACACTGATTTTAAAAAATAATGCTACATTCAATGATCATGAAATATTTCCGGGAAGCCTCCTCTATGCAAGGTACTGTGTAACATAAAGGACTTTGCCAACAGAATATCACTATGGTTACCAGATGTGGGAGAGTCAGGGAAGTGGGAGGGACGCACAAACTTTCGTTACAAGAGGAGTAAGTTCTGGAGGCCTGTGTGCAGCACGGTGGTTAGAGTTAATAATAACGCAGTGCACGCTCGAAATTTGCTGAGAAGGATCTCCAGAGATTCTCACCGTACGCTACGTGAACTGATGAATGTACCGATCAGCTTGACTGGATCGCTATTCCGCAAGGCGTACATACATCAAAACACGTCGTACGCCTGACACACGTACAATTTTTATTTGTCAACCCTAACCTCAGCAAAACTGGAAAAAAATTAAAAATTACAAACGGATCCTTTGTCGCAGCAGGCCTCCTCGAAATGACTGTGTTTACGTAAAATAACAACTCAGAGAAAGGAAGGTGGAAATTTAGAGTCTTGATTATTCTTTTCACCACAAAAGAAACTATTTTTTTTTCTTTTACGATTACAAAAAAAAAAAGCACCTTGGCTTGACTCTTTCCCACCAAACGCATCAGGTTGGAAGTTACACGTAACAACATGAAAGAACAACTGACAACAGAAGCGAGGCCACGCAACAGTCCACGGTTGGCACGGCCACGGCGCCACGGAGAGCTGCCGGCCGGGAACACTGGACACCCCGCGGCCGGAGAGCCGCCGGGCGGCGCAACAGCAGCAGGGACCGAATGGTGACCACGCGCAGGGGTAAAAACCAAAGGCGAAAGGGCACACGCGGAGGTGGGTGCGGGTGGACACAGGGACGTGCGAGCGGCGGCCCCGGGCAGGAGTGAGCCCCGCAGAGAAGCGCGAGGCGTGGAAATAGCCAAGGACTTGCCACCCTGGTCGGCAGCGCCGGGAACAAACAGCTTCGAGCAGCTGCACCTTCCCGGGGGCTGTCGCGGGGACGGCGGCCGCACCTGCCGCGTGGGACGACGATGCAGGCCCCTCAATGAGCTCCCCCCACACAGACGACACTGTCATTCACTGACCACGAATCCCCTCCCGGTCCCTCCTCCCTCCCACTCCAGTCTCTACACGACGAGCTGCCGAGGAGCAGACCAGTGCCAACACGGCCATCACACAAAAGGACGAGCACCACCCGCTTTGGAGTTCTCAAACGGGGGGGGAGACAGAGAGAATCACGTTTCCACGATGGGGTCAGCGCTCGTGGTTTACCCGAGAAGCCGCAGCGAACCAGTGACCGACATGTTGCCAAGCTTCGCGAGCCCAACTCCGCCCAGCGAGCCGAACTGGGTCCGAGCCGCCGAGGGGCAAGTTCTCGGTCGGGGGCAAGGACTCGGGGCCGGGCTCCCAGGTCTCCGGGCCGTGCGGCCCCGCGGGGAGGCAGGGGACAGGAGCGAGGACCGGGACGACCGCTCCGGGAAGGGTGCCCCCCGCAGGGGCAGCGCGGCCGCGAGTGAAGTCCTCAGCGACCTCTCCGGTGAGAAGCCGGCCCGGCGGGGGCGCCCAGGCCCGCCCCGCTCCTCCTCCGGACCCCAGCCCGGGGCGCTGCCCCCTCCAGCGCGGCCCAAGCGCCCTTCTCAGACCCCTCACCCATGATGAGCCGCCTGTCCGCCCTCGTCGATCGTCAGAGACGGCTCGCGGCCTCCGCGGCGACTCTTTTTCGAGCCCGAATGCAGCCACCTCCACTCGCCTCGGCCTCCCGCTCCGGCTGGGAGGCGGTTTCCTTGGAAGCCTGGTCCGCCAGCAACTTCCACGTCGGACACCCGGCGGAGGCGGGACCGAGCAGCCGTCACGACCGCGCGTCTGAACGGCGGCCTGTGCGTCCGCGTCGTCGCTTTCGACGCAGGTCCGCCGCGCTCGGGGTGTAGATACCGTGGAAGCCGGAAGAGAGAAAAGGTCACGGCCCCCAAATCTGTCCTGCTTCTGTTTTTTCTGACTGGAGGGCTTCCGACACAGGGACATTTGAATTTTCATCTTTAAATTCTGACCCCAAGAAGCGGCGAATCCGCTAACCAAGAATGCGAGTCAGGCTTCGCGGCGGCGGCCTGACGGGACGTGCGCGCAGCCTGCGGTGTCGCAAGGGTTGCTGGTTCTGAAGCGCCCCGCGGGCGACCCAGCTTTACTTGGGGGCGTTTTCTGAAAAGGCAGTGGCACTACGTAATAATAAGAGGACACCCCCAACTCTCCCGCCACCAATGCAGAGCATCCTGACACCTAAGGCCGCCAAAGAGAGATTTTTGGCAGCGCAGTGGCCTGCAGGGTCCACGTGAGAGCGCCTCGCCACACATACACACCTTTCTGTCACGTGACTGTGCACCTGACCACCTTTCTGTGATTGGCAGTGTGGGCGGGCTGATCCAGATCACGGGGATTTGGGTTGGACACCTGGTTCCTCAAGGGTCGTCTTGGGGGTAATACAGGTCTTGACAGTGAAGTCGGGGGGAGGAAGGGATTCTCCTAGAATTTTTTTTTTTCTCTAAAGGTTGAGCATGCGTGTCTTGAAAATTCGTCAATACTCAGAAAAGGAAACCTATCCCTCGCCCCTAATCCCGCAGTTCTTCCGAGAAGTAACCATTGTGAATGCTTGCTTGGGTCACCTTCCACATATGATCTTTGCATATTATATTTTTATCTATAATAGAGATGTTCATCCATTCAACAGAAGTTTATGGACTGTCTGTTTTGGTTTTTACTTCATTTTCAGACCTCTCCAGTTGCATAAGCATGAACTAGATTTGCCTTTTGTTCTCATCTCCCCTTCCCGCTCCCAAATCATAGGTTCACAGAAATTTTTCTTGCAAGAAAAAGTTGGGGGGGGAGGGGGAGTGGTGTTGGTGTCATTTGTTTTGTTGTTTGAGAAGGGGAGAGTTGAGCAACTTTTCACCTAAACACCTGGACTTTTTAAAGGCTGTGTTTCCTAAGCATTGCCTTTTTCAACTATTGGACCTCTGTGTGCTCTGATTCCACTGCCTTTTCTCACCTATTCATCTTCCTTCAATCCCTCTCTTAGCCAAGATTAGCTGCTACCACTTGGCACATCTTGGCCATTGCTTCTTCAAATTTATGTCCATGTCCGGGGGGAGGGGGTAATATAAGAGAGAAAGGGAAGGTCAAATATATGGTGATGGAAGGAGAACTGACTCTGGGTGGTGAGCACGCGTGTGATACATAGATGATGTATTATAGAAACGTACACTTGAAACCTATGTAATTTTGCTAACCATTGTCACCCCAATAAATTTAATTAAAAAACACTTATGTCCATGTCAGATTTATGTTTCCAGTATAATGCACAAGGTTCCCTGAAAATAGATTCCCCTTAAATGAGAACTAAAAGGAAAGACATGCTTTAAAGTTTATATTCATACTGTATATTCTGAACCAAATAAGCAAATAATAGATACGTGAGGATGCTGTGTAAACTGAAGTGCGATATACAAATTGAAAAACATTGTTAATCCTATTAGATAGCATTTCAGCATTTCATAATGTGTATGAAGCACCTAATTGCAAGTCACTATGGAAACAATAGAGTGATAAAAAAAAACTCTTTAGGCAATTTCATAAAGAACTTTATTTTTCAAAATTTAGCCTTTTACTCCTTTGCTTTGTCTGACCTGATTTCCTGGATGCATCAAAAAGAAAACAAAAAACAAAATCCCTTTTTTCCATTCACAGAAAACTTGGGTCTAAAGAAAAATCTCAAAATATTAGAATAAGATGTTACTCTTTAAAATTATTTTCTAAAGTAGGTTTTGGACAAGTAACATAACTTTCTTAGTAACATTTACTATGTTCAAGGCCTATGCTACAGCGATGAAATGAACAGTCTCTACTCTCAGTTGCTACCATTTAGAGGCACTTATTAACCCAAGGGTGTTTAAGACAGAAAATGAATATGGCTTCAAAAAGTGTTGAGACAAATTTATAAATAAAACCATAAACAGCCTAGAGAAATTTAGCTAATCTTTTGTTAGTGAGTACATCCTACCTTCACCTTCTCCCTTCTCTCAATTCTCAATTCCTAAGACTTGAGTAGTTCTTTCATAGGAACACAATTTTCAATGTGTAAATGTCACATTAAGGTGGTGAAAAATAAGTTAACAAAACTACCATTTCATGTATTTTTTTCTGATACTAACTAAAGATATCCATTACTCTGCAGGAGAGGTACCTTATCTTTTGGGCAACATTATTTTTCAAAATGTAGTCATTCCTATTAATATTGACGTGGTATTACAGTTCTTGTTTCCTAAAAAAGAAATAATTGAAGAAGCAGAATTATGTATAGCAGCATGCTGGAATTAAAGCCAAACATTTAGATTGTAAGTCTAAGGAATTTTATTCTTCAGACAAGCATGTCTGAAGAATTGACCTCACCTCTCTCTGGTCTTTACTCAAATATCATTCTGTTTAAAAATTATGGGGGCCAGCCTGGTGGCTCAGGTGGTTGAAGTGCCGCGCTCCTAACACGGAGGTTGCTGGTTCGATTCCCACATGGATCAGTAAGCTGTGCCCTCTACAGCCAAGATTGTGAACAACAGCTCTCCCTGGAACTGAGCCGAGGTGAGCCGCTTTGCCGACCTACAACCGGGACTACAAGGCTCATAACACCAGCATGGGCCAGGGAGCTGTGTCCTACACAACTAGACTGAGAAACAACGGCTTGAACCAGAGTGGGAGTGTGGGGGGGGAGGCAGAAAAAAGGGGGGGAAAATTGTAAACTACCCAACATCCCTCTTATCCTGATTTTTTAATAACAACTTCCCACTAAACATGTTATAATTTATTTACTTATTATGCTTATTATTTATTATCTACTTCCTCTCATTAGAATGTAACATTTATGAATGCAAGTATTTTTGTTTATTTTGTTCACTATTTTATTCTTGTACTTGGACATTAGACAAATATTTAATGAGAGAATTTGTTGAATTGTAAAATAAGTTTCTACAGCCAATTGTATAAACATTGATTAACTTTAACATATAGCATGCAATATTTTTCATCTTGTTTCCTAAAATAGGCATTTCTGAACTACTGGCCTTTATTAGAAAGGAGAGGCCAAACGTATCACATACAAGAAAGTCGACATCGTTGAAAAGAAGCCACCAGGTGGTGGTATTGCTTCAAACAAATTCTCAGTAGACCGAGATCAATTGGTACAATTTATTAAAAGTTGAGCGGACAATTTAATTCTTTTCAAATTATATGGTTCAATAATAATTTACTAAATTGTTTAATGTGAATGTTTTAATGCAGTCCAAGCAAGGAAAACAATTTCAAAACACCTTTGACTATAAAGTCACAATAAGATCAAGTAAATTCAGAATTTTGAAACTAGAAGGAATCTCAATGTCAACCATCTCCATTACAGATGAAGAAGTAGAAACAAGCTAAGCTACAGAACCAGGACAGAACCCTTATCATTTGGCTTCCACACCTGGAGTAACTAGATTATGATGCCTTCTGTAATTGAGCCATTTACCAAATCTTCTATACATTTGGCAAACTGATTTTCAAACACTTGTCCATGCCTCAAGAATTTGCTGCAGTTTCCAAATTTGAAACCTAACAGTTCTGTGTGACCCGTTGTCTAGTAGATGCTGCTCACTTCTCTTGCTCACATTTTATTCCATGAAGCAGAAACCTACAAAATATAAGTATAACTGTATGTGTAATAAATATAAGCTTCAGAAAGGGCTTATCTTACTGTATATTTATAATTGTATTTTAACCTAAGAAGCATTTGAAAATCATAACTAGGTATGTGATTTTCACAAATCAAGATATGCATTGCATTTCAAATGTTTTCTTTCAATAACGTGTACTTTGGTAACAGAGCAGAATTTCTCTTAGGGCTTAGGGGTTTCTTTCTTAATTGAAATATGATGCACATACAATATAATTCACATTTTTTAACTGTATATTTCAGTGGTTTTTAGTATATTTGCGAGGTTGGCAACTATTACCACTGCCTAATGCCAGAACATTTTCAACACCCCAAACAGAAACTCCATACCCATTACGCAATAGCTCCCCCTCCTCACTTCCCTAGCCTCTGGTAACCTCTAATCTTTCTGTCACTATAAATTTGCCTATTCTAGACATTTCATATAAGGGTAATAGTACCATATTTATCAGTCTGTGTCTGGCTTATTTTACTAGCTTGATGTTTTTAAGGTTTATCCACACAGCATGTGTCAGAGCTTCATTCTTTTTTATGGCTGAATAATATTCTATTGTGTGTATATACAATGTTTGTTTATCCATTCATCAGTTGATGGACATTTGGGTTGTTCCACTTTTTGGCTATTTGAATGATGATGCTATGGACATTTGTGTACAAGTTTTTGTGGGAATACGTGTTTTCAATTCTCTTGGGTATATATACCTAGGAGTGTGATTGCTGGGTCTTATGGTAACTGTCTTTAACTTTTTGAGGAACTACCAAACTTTTTCACAGTGGCTGCATTGTTTGGTGGAACTGTTTTCCACCACTTTATATTTGCACAAGCAGTGTTTGAGGGTTGTTATGTCTCCACATCCTTGCCAACACTATTTTTCACTGTTTAAATTATGGCCATCTTGGTATGGAGTGCTGTCACATTGTGGTTTCGACTTAGATGTTCCTGGTGCCTAATGATGTTGAGCATTTTTTCATGTGCTTATTTGCTATATGTATATCTTCTTTAATGAAATGTCTATTCAAATCCTTGCCCATTTTTAATTGAGTTATTTATCTTTTTATTGTTGAGTTATTTGTTTTTTTATATATTCTGGATGTTAGACCCTTATGAGATACATGATTTACAAATACTCTCTTCAATTCTGTGAGTTGTCTTTTCACTTTATGTCTTTTGATCTACAAAAGTTTTTAATTTTGATGACGTCCAATTTATATTTTCTTTTGTATCTTGGGCTTGTGATGTCATATCTAAGAAACTATTGCCCAATCCAAGCTCATGAAGATGCACACCTATATTTTCTTCCACAAGTCTTGTAGATTTAGCTTTTACATTTAGGTATTTGATGCATTTTTACCGTGTTTCCCCGAAAATAAGACCAGATTTTATATTAACTTTTACTCCAAAAAATGCATTAGGGCTTATGTTCAGGGGGTGCCATCCTGAAAAATCATGCTAGGGCTTATTTTCCAGTTAGGTCTTATTTTCTGGGAAACATGGTAGTTGGTTTTTGTATATTGTATGAGATAGGACTCCAAAGTCATTCTTTTGCATGTGGATATCCAGTTGTCCCAACATCATTTGTTGAAATTGTTCTTTCTCCATTAAACGGTCTTGTCACCCTTGTCAAAAATCAGTTGACCATAGATGTACAGATTTATTTCTGGACTCTCATTTCTAATCCACGATGTATATATCTATCCTTATGGCAGTACCACACTGTCATGTAGCTTTGTAGTAGGTTTTGAAATCAGGAAGGGTGAGTTCTCCAGCTTAGTTCTTCTTTCTCAAGATTGTCTTGGCTATTCTGAGGTCCCTTTCATTTCCATATGAATTTTAGGATCAGCTCATTCATTTCTGCAAAAGCAAAAAAAACACACAAAACCACACACTTGGAATTTTGATAGGGATTGCATTGAATCTGTAGATTAATTTGAGGAGTATTGCCATCTTAACAATATTAAGTCTTCCAGTCTGTGAACAGGGAATGTCTTTCCATTTATTAAGGTCGTATTTAATTTTTTCAACAAAGTTTTGTAGTTTTCAGTGCAAAGGTCTTGTACTTCTTCGGTTAGTTATTCCTGGATATTTTGGGTTGTTTTGAGACTACGGGTTCTTACCCTGGCATCATACAAATCCATAGGTAGACTTCTGGGAGCCTACTAACTTACAGAAATTGTTTCCAGAATCTTATGTCTGTGTACACATGCATTTTTCCCCCCAGAGAGACAGTCCAGAACTTCCATCAAATTCTCAAAGGATCTGCCTATGACCCAGAAAGTTTAAGAATTACTCTTTTACACCATGCTAAGTCCTTTTATTCCAGATTATACATGTAGGGTTTTTTTTTTTCTTTCCCTTTATGTTAAAGATGGAGCATGTTTTAGGGTGCTATTTTTTTTTTTTAAGGAGAGCGCAGCTCACAGTGGCCCATGTGGGGATTGAACCAGCAACCTTGGTGTTATTAGCACCACCCTCTAACCAACTGAGCTAATCGGCCACCCCTAGGGTGTTAAATTTTTATGACAAGGGTTTTATTACCTCTGAGGATGGTCCTGCCACCTAGGGATGAGAATATTTATTTATTTTTAAAAATTAATCTTGAAAAGTAAATGTGCGTATGCATGAAATAAAAATTAACAATTTAACTATTTAAAGAAACGTTTCATTGTGAAAAAATTCAAAATAGTGATTTTAATGCACAATTTCAAAATACTCTATTGAGAAACTAGTTTCAGTGAACCCCAATGTACCTAACACCCATCCATAATTGTCCTCAGCTTATGACCATAGCTCATAGCCACTCTTGTTTCAGAACTATCCCTTCAATTTGCTCCCACTCTCCCCACACCCACACACTAAATTATTTGGAATCAGATGCTCACATTTGGACCAGTTTATTGTGACTATGGAAACAGTACCCACTAGAGGATCATATTTGCTTTTGCAGGTACCATATACATGGATAAGAGTGCAGGAAGGGGGAAGTTTATAAAAGCTGGGCTGAGGACACAATAGGTACTCACTATAGATATTTTCTAGTATACGTGCTGCCGAAGCGAGCTAAAGATATTTTCTAATACTAGTATTTGTCCCCTTGGAGTGGATATGGTTGGCATTAACTACAGTATTAATAGCTCCTCCTAAACTATGGTTGCTATCATGGTCCCCATTGTTCCTGAGAGCAGGACTATACCTCAGGTCCTCATTCAATAGGGAGGACATAAGCCACAGTAACCCAAGGTCTGTGGTTTCAGATCTTTTGCAGTCTATCCTCTTTACCAACCCAACCCCTTCCCTCTACTTTCCTCCTTTTGCCAAGGGCAAGACTGGCTGTCTCTTTATCACGGTTATTATAGCCAAAGTGAGAGCTGCCCTCTCATTACTTTATTTCCTTCTAAATCTCATTACAGTAATGGGAGAGTTTAATTATTTTTTTCACCCTTTCTTCCACCTCCCCACCCCCCGTTCCATTTCAAGCCATTGTTTCTCAGTCTAGTTGTGTAGGACACAGCTCCCTGGCCCGTGCTGGTGTTATGAGCCTTGCACTTCCCCAGTTGAGGCAGTGGGTCACCAGTCGTAGGTCGGCCGCTCACAGCAGCTCACGACAGCTCTCCCCAGCTGACAGCCGCTGATGCTGGCACACAGTAGCTCATGGCAGCACTCAGTACCTAGCGGCAGCTCACAGCAGCCCACTGACCGCAGTTTAGACCAACCTCCGGCTGCTCACGGCAGCCCAGCTCCAGGGAGAGCTGTTGTTCACAACCTTAGCTGTAGAGGGCGCAGCTCACTGGCCCATGTGGGAATCGAACCAGTGACCTCTGCGTTAGGCGCTCCAACCACTTGAGCCACCGGTCCAGCCTGGTTCAATTATTTTTACTGCTGTGCAACAAACTACTTCACACTCAGGGACTTGAAACAATTTATTACTTTTATGGCTATGTGGGTTGTTGGGCTTTTCCTTTGCTCATCTTGCCTAAGCTTATTTATGCAACTACATTCAGTTGGTGGGTTGGCTGGTGTAGCTGGCCCTCTCCATGAGGGCTTTCATTATCAAGATGACCTTTGTCACCTGGTTATGGCAGTGTTCCAAGAGGGCAAACCTCAATGTGCAAGGTTAATAAGGCTTTGTTTCCCTCATGTTTGCTGGTGTCCCCATGGCCAAAAGAAATTACAGTCAAGCCCACAGTCAATGTACGAGGAGAGTACACAGACCATGACTACTTGGAAGAATGATTGATTGACAGGGAGCTATCATTTGTAACAACTGTGTTACTCAGTCTATCCTCTGGTCTCAATAATTCACATACCTCCAACATATAAAATAGACTCCCCCATCCCAAAAGTTTCATCTAACCATGGCATTAATTTTGAAATCGGTATTTCTTGCAATTTGCATCAAGTCTGGGTACAATATGATGGTTTTCATATATTCAATCTACAATGGTGCGACAGGAATAGCAAAACTACGGTAGATACTCCCACTCAATTAAAGGAAGAATGGAAGGCATCTAGCGGGGACTAATCTATAGAAGGTGTGAAATTCTGCTAGGCACATGTTACCAAGGTTCCCTACTCTGAGAATAGGAAATGCTCCTTGATTATGACCAGTTCTGCTCCCTGGGAGTGGTTGTTCTCTCTCCATTGTTTTATGAGGCCTTTAGCTATCCCTTAAACTCTTGGCTTCATCATGAGAAATTCTTCCTTTTCCAAAACAAATGGCTCTGTTTGCAAATTAGTGGATTTTTCACCTGCTTTCTGCCCCTAATATATTGGGAACTCACAAGTCTCTTTTCATTTGTAATTCATTGTCTCTGTCTCTCTTAGTCTAAACTGGCAGTGCCTTCACCAATATAAATCTTTTAAAAACTTTGTCAATTTCCAAAGAATATTACTCAGGTTTATTCCATGCCTCAAAAGCCACATTCATAATTCTTTTAGGAACAGACCTCTCTGGAAGTGTCAGACTGATGTGGAACAATTCCTTTAAGATTCTTTAGAACCAGGTGGACCCAGTGGCTCAGATGGTTGGTGTACCATGCTCCTACCGATGAGGTCACTGGTTCATTCCCACGTGGGCCAGTGGCTGTGCCCTCTACAGCTAAGATTGTGAACACAGCTCTCCCTGGAGCTGGGCTACCATGATGAGCTGCTGTGAGCTGGCCTGACGACTGGCTGGGGTGGGGGAGAGCGCAAGGCTCATAACACCAGCATGGGCCAGGGAGCTGTGTCCTACACAACTAGACTGAGAAACAACGGCCTGAACCAGAGTGTGGGGGGGAGCTGGAAAGAGGGGGGGGAAACATTCTTAGAACCATTTTTAGCCACCTAAGAGAGTCTAATAGCCGCTACTTTAAATTTTTCTGAGATTTTAACAAAGGATCTTACAGCCATACCATTGGTTTTACCTTTACACTGAAGCCATTTCTTACTGTGAGATTCTTGCCAGCTAGAGAAGCTTGAGATAAGAAACAGTTGTATTTTCTCACCCAGGAAGGCTGAGCTCTCTCTATTTCCACCAAATTCTTCTTAACAACTGAATTTTTTTAAGTGCCTTTCTCTCTTCCTATATTTTATCATACTCAGCTTTAAGGAGCCAAATGCCCCTTTCAATATTCTGTCTGGAAATATCTCAGTCAGCTCTGCAAGTTCATTAGATAGGTTATCTATATTTCAAGTTACCACAAGCAACATTTTTGCCCACTGTTCCACTATTTACCACAGTGCACTCTTCTTCTAGCCTGCAATGTTTCCTCACTGCCTTTCTAGCCTTCCCTAACTTTTTTTTTTTTTCCTACCATTCCTCCAGCTCTCACTTACAGGATCTTCATTTTTCCAGCCTCTACTCACTAATTGGCCTCAAGTCAATGGCACATCAATTTAAGTTTCTATGTACCCCACATCCGATACCAATTTCTATGTCAGTTATTGATTGCTGTGTAAGAAACTGCTTCCAAATGTAGGGACTAAAACCCACAATAATTATTGTTTATCACAATCATTTGGCTTGGCTGGGCAATTCTTTTTCTGGTCTTGCTTGGGGTTCCTCATGCAGCTGTATTCAGCTAGCACGTTGACTAAGTTGGCTGGCCTCTCTTTCCACGTGGTCTTTCATCCTCAAAGAGGCTACGCTGATTGGATATGGCTATGGCAGTGCCATACTCCCGGGTATCGACCTAAAAGAAATGCGTGCCTATGTACCCTAAGAGACGTGTACAAGAATATTTATATAGCATTATTCATAAAGATAACAAACTATAAAAAACCCAAATGTCTGTCAACAGTAGAATGGATACATAAATTGCAATGTATCTACATAACGGAAATCTATATAACAATGCAAATGAAAGAACTAGTTGTACACAACAACCTGGAGAAATCTCACAAACATCTTATTGAACAAAAGAAGCCAGACACCAAAGAATGCGTATTATGTATGAATCCATGTATATAAGTTCAAAAGTAGGCAAAACTGAACAAGATTTTAATTTTTAGAAAGAAGGAAGGGGGTAGTGATTACGAGGAAGTATGAGGAAAGCTCTTGCAATGCTCTGATATTTTATTTCGTGTTTGCTTCTTTGATAATTCATTGAACCGCACATTTATGTTTTTTGTGCTATATTTCAAAAACATTTAAATAAGTCACATCAAGATGTCATTTTCATCTACCCCATTGGTAACACTTTTAAGAAGTGGCAGGTAGGGAGATTGTCACTCTCATCCACTGTGCTATCTTTTTACTTGCCATTAAGCAGTATTTACATACAAAATGTTACATCCACATACCCCTGACAAAAATTCCACTTCTAGCATTTGTATTACAGCATGCTTGCAGATACAAGGAAATTCTGAACGTTTGTACAAGAAACTTACAAGAGAGGTTGGTCTGCCATAGTCTGCAGATCTGAAGTGTAGGGAGACGTATTTTTTTGTAGCTTTTGAACTGTTTGAATTTTATACCATGTGCATAGATTACTTTAAATAAAAGTCAATTCGTTGGGTGTTTTTTTAGAAGTTGCTTGCCCAAAATTATTTGGTTAAAAAATGACAGAGCTTGGATTGGAGCCCTAGTCTATCTTATTCCAAAGCCCATACCATCAACCATAACTCTAATAACTCTAAATTTTCTCCTGTACACTCTCTGTTGTCTCCCCTATAAACTGAATGTATTTGCCTGCAGCACAAGGGTGATCACAAGGGTCCCTTTGGAAAAGGACCCCAACATGGAAAGTCTGTTATATGAACTGAGCCCACATGGCAGGTAGGTAGGAGAGATCTACTGCTCAGTCTATCCACCAGGTCTGCCCCAGCAAGATTCATTCAGTCCCGACTAGATGATAAGTTGATGCCACAGGTATAAGTAAGTACCAGAGAGAGAAACTTACAGAAGCTGGCAGATTGAATAGTCAATATTGAGGGGGAAAAGAAAAAGAACAAGAGCATAATAGGTATACATAGCAGCTCCTAAACCTGCATGTTAAAATTAAATTACACAATTAACTTTAGAGAAATTTAAACCACCCAGCTATGCATTGAATATAATAAACACTTTTACAGTTGATCAAATTTTTTTAGGATATAGGATCCTAGGATATAAGATATAGGATATAGGATATATGTGATTTCTGAAGTTAGCCAATACTTTTAAAAAGTGAACACCACAGACAAAATGTACTAGGGTAAGACTTTGAAACTGCAGTCTAAAAAAAACACAATTTGGTTATTGGCATTTTTTGCCCTAACGGGAAAAGGAAATAAAGTGGCATTAGTGAACATGTGGTTGCGATTGAGATCACTAAGCCAGCTTGTGTTGCATGCAGCTGAGAAACCAAAGGCTTTGGAGCTTTATTTAAAGACAAACAAAATGTAACTAAGCACCAACAGGCGACTTGGAGCTGCACAATCAATCCTATTCACTTCCCAGTGATTTAAATGGGTTGTTAGGAAGACAAAACATCTTATCAATGATTTCTTCAGCCCTGCTTTTCTCTTAAGCTCCAGTTCTGAATCTCCAACTCCTTACTAGAGAATTCTTTGTAGATATTCACTCAAGATCTAAATGTCTAAAACCAAACATGTTTCTCCCCTTACCTAAAAAGTAAAACAAATAAAACCCCCAAAATCTGGTTCACTCTCCCAACGTCTCCATTTCTCGGCTCAGTGATACAATTTCTACCTTTCCTTACCACCTTTGTGTTAATGCAGAGTTGTTTCTTTCTCTGACCCTCCATCAACCTCATGGTGACCAAAGCCTATTCATTCCTACTTGACTGCCTACTCTCGGACTTACCTGATCCATCTCTCTGTTTCTCCCCACTCCCCAATACCCATGAACACCACCATTTTGCATGTAGTAGGTGCTCAATAAATTTTAACTGAATACATCATGTTAATTTCTCTATTATAAACCTTTAAAACTCACTGCACAAAGATATTTATAATTGTTGGTTATTTACTTTCCCAGAAGACTGTGAGCTCCTTAAGGGCAGGACCTTTTTTATTCTTCTCTGTATCCCTAATGCTACCACATTGGGGTTCAACAAATGTTTATTGAATTCATGAATGAATGAGGCCTGAGCTTCTTAACTTGACATTCAAATGCTTCCACAATCAGATCCAACTTACGATCTCTCTCCTGTTTAGGGAAACATTGTGGAATTGGGGGGGGAAACTCACTATTTCCAGGACTACCTAGATTTTAGTTCTAGGTAGTGAGGTTTGCATTATCATCGGGGAAGCCATCCAACCAGTCTCTGTCTGGTTCCGATTCCTCTTGAAAAATGAAGGATTGGCTTAGTTAAAGCTTCTCAGACTACATTGTATATACAAAGCACCCAAAGACCTTGAACACGTAGAATCAGATTCTGATTCTGCATTTCTACATTTCTCCCATAGGATGCTAGTGTTACTGGTCCACAGACCACCCTTTGAGTAATTATAAAGTTTTATGCTCTGTGGTGTATTTATCATCTTCTGGGTATATTTATATATTGCTTCTCCTCCCTGGCATGCTTTCTCCATTTATTTGCCCCTATATGTATCCAACCCATCTTGTCAGGCTCTTTCTCCTGGGCAAAGTCTTTCCTGAGAACTCTAATGCCCCTACTCCTCAATCTTTTCAAAAATTCTATTAAAGGATCCATTTGTTTGTGCTTGGAGTTTGACTGGTCCATCGTTTACAAACAATTACTGGTTATCATTGTGTGTATGCAAGTATTCAATTATATACTTCTTTTTCTTTCCTATGAAGCGTAGCACAATGTCTCACATGTAGTCAGTACTCAACAAAGTGTTGAATAAATGAATGAATAAATGAATGATTTATTTCAGCTTTCTACTCCAGAAAAAAATCAAATGTTTTACTGTTCTATATTATCATTTTCCAGAATGGAGGAAAGAGCCAAAATGGAATTTTCCCAGTCTACTCAAATGAGACAGTTCAATGTAAACAACAATTTGATCTATTAAAAAATTAATGATATTAAAATATCTAAAATGAGTTTGTGTTAAAATTCAAATTTGTCTCTTCAGTTTTTGAAACAACGAAATTTGTTACTGCTGTTTTCTGTTCCACTTTCCTAAACCAAATAGACATATTGTGTTATGCATGAGAACCTGACATTATACATAATAAAAGCTTAGTTCTATAGAATATGACTTGGCATTATATCATGATTTCAGTAGCCTGGTTAAGCAACTTGCTTTATGTCAAATACCATGTTGCATATCAAATAATGAAGTGAACTCCTTGCTTGGTGAAAAACAAAGAATCTTTATTACTGATGTAGAGAAGTTGTTTTCAATTTTAAAGTTAAAATAAGGAAGTTCTTTGAATGTTGCCTAACTCACTATTATGAGAAAAGTTAGAAGCATTTCAGAACATGCCACCCTCTTTTTCATTTCTATTTAACTTTTTTTTTTACCAACTTGCAATATTTGTTTTATAAAGTAAACTTTAACCTAAATATCTATTTATCACTTTGACAAGAGAAAAGAGCTATATTGTATATTATCGAATTCTTAACCAGATATAAATTTTGGTTTTAAGTTATTAAACTGTAAAAACTCTAGATAAACTGTGAAGTGCCAACTCCACAAATGTAAAGCATTTTTATCATTATTATGCATAAGGTATAACATTTCTACAAAATGCTGGAAAACATGAGCTAAATGAGTATACCTAGTAAAAGTACTGTATCACTTCAATATGAGATATAAAGCACGATGATTCTTATTCTTAGTACATTTTAGTAATTAAAATGAGTTTGTTTTATAAAAACTAAAGATTTCCATTTTTAATTGAGTTTACCCACCTCAAAATGGAAACCTCTCTTCAGAAAATAAATAATAAAATGAAAATTCTCAGAAAACAGATGTCAGTGCTGATTTTTATGTATATTTATTTTATTTTACTTACCGTGTTTGCCCGAAAATAAGACCTACCTCGAAAATAAGCCCAAGTTAAGATCGTCAGCCAGACAGACGCATTTAGTACTTATGACGATGTTCCAGAAGATGACATGACTCTATTTAAATAAATGTCGATTATTGTACATGAAAAAATAAGACATCCACTAAAAATAATCCTTAACGTGTCTTTTGGAGCAAACATTAATATAAGACCTGGTCTTAATTTCAGGGAAACAGTAGTTCTCTAGCTTCCGATAAAATATTTATGGGAAGAGGTTATTTTTAGTTCAGCTTTGTAAAGCTCTTTGTCACCTTCTAATCTGAGTTCATCAGAATGAAATAATGCAAGATACAGAATTGGTAGAGACCAGAAGGGCTAAGCAGGCCTGGCATTTTTGCAGAATTGTTAGATCCAGAAGAATCTCGGAGATCATCTAGGCCAGAGTCCTTATTTTACTAGTGAGGATACTGTGGCCCTAAGGTCACCCAGCTCATTAGAGTCAAGCTTGAACTCTTTGTTCTCTTTCTCTTCACTACATGGTTCTTTCATCCTTGTTAAGTGACACCCAGGAAAAGTGTATGCTTGTGTAATACTAATAGTAAGAGCTTCCAGAAGGAGGAAACACAGTCTTTCCTAGACTGGCCAGGAAGTCCTGCCATTTTATTCACACCCTACTCAACTCTCAATGATCTGCCATCCTTGGGAGATTTAAACTTCAACCAGTAACTGGAAGTTACTAGATTGCTAATTACACAATGGAGCTCCTCTAAATGTTTTTTATTATCTGTCACTGGGTGTTCATATTTTTCAAAAAGGAAAACAAATGTTGACTTTATTCCATGAGTCTGCACTGTTGTGTGCCCTTCCTTGTCACCATATGCACTTTCTAACATTTATCAAGCGCTTACTTTGAGTCAGTGAGCTCATGGCTTCAACTGCTTTACTTCATTCAATTTTCATGAAGCTATTATTCTCCCACATTTTAAAGACAATGAAATTGAAGCTTAAATAGGGTAAGTAATTTACCAAGGTACATAACTACTAAGTGACAGAGCTAAGATTGGATCCAAGCTGTTGACATCAGAACCAGACCTCTTACGCACTAATGTTGTGTTCTGTTTCTGAGAAAGAAACTGGTCTATCCAATAAGAAAATTTCTTAGTATAATTTATATACTATATATGAAAACCGGAAATATTTATATATCATATTCTAAATGATGTGTTCTTCTTTTCCTTTTATTTGGGATAGATAGTAATAGTCAACATGAGAAAGTTCAGACTAACTTACTAGTCATTTTGAGTTTAAATTTTATTTCTTGCAATGTATAGTTTTTAAAAAGTTACGTATAATAAATATACTGTAAAGAATATATTTATAATAATGTACTATAAATATGTTTATAACTATAAGTATATACATATATACACCCATGTAAATACATATATGCTTGTGTATATGCAGCCAGAAAAGAAATTCAAACAGTACAAAAAAATCAAAGAATGAGAAGCCTCCCACCCACATTGACTTCAACACTGAGTGACCTTCTCAGAATTATTCACTATAAATGTTCTTGTGTATCTTTCTAAACATATTCTATGCATATGTACATACATACATGTATAGTATTTCCTTTAATATAGATGGTAGCATAATATTTACAGTGTTCTGTATCTTTTTGCACTTAATACTATATCTTGGGAAATATTCTATATCAATGCATGCAGGCTTACCTCATTCTTTTTAACGTGGCAAAATATTTTATGACTGAGGCATGGGGTAAAATGAAAGTAAAATGAAAAAGTGGCATTAACAGTAGCAAACAGTATTTCTTAGATTCTATCTTTTACATGAGACTGGAAGAATCTTAGCTCCCCTGCAAATCCCACAGCTGTATCCTCTCAGCCTCCAAGCAATGTGGAAAGATGTGAGTGGACCCTACAGTGCCATCTCACAGGGAACTTCCCATCGTGCTATCCCCATATTACACAGGACAGCAGGGCATCCCTTTCCCCACCAGGTCCCACTAAAGCTTTTCTAACAGAACAACTAACTTGTCCAGTTCCTGATTTTGACATGGCGCACAAGCTCTTCAAATCTGAGTGATAAATAACATGCAACACTCAAAACTGGCTTTCTCCAGTAACTAAGTAATTCCTTTGAAATAAGTCCCTATTATATGCCAGCTCCTGGGTCTTTCATGCAGACAGACATCTGCTGGACCCTCTCCAACTCCAAATATTCCCAGCTGGGTTTCAATCCATTTCATAAAACTACATTGGCTCAAAATGAGTCATCCCACCCCTTATCTCCCATTCCCCAAACACACACTATGAGTCTCTTCATACTATAGTGTCCCTTTGCCTCATGTGAGCCCTTCTCATGGCGATAAGGGATTTTTACTGATGGACATCAAAATTGACTTTTATTAATGGGTATAAAATTAATGGTAGTGTTGTCATTTACAGCTGAGGAGAAAGTAAGGATAAGTACCATAGAGGGAAAGAAGTGGGTGGGGGTATTTCAAGCAGGGAAGTAACTGATAGTAACTGATATTAAAGTCTTGTGTTCCTACTGACTGCCTCCCCTGGCTGGAGAACCAGTCCATCCACAGCCATTCCAAGCACAACCTATATTTAAATTCCTATTAAATTGTAAGCTCATCATGGGCACCTGTGTGGTCTTGGGCTCTACACACATTTATTTATTCATCCATTCATTGAACAAACATCCATTGACTCCTGGCTATAGGCCAGCCACCGTACTGTGCTGGGCCTTGGGGTCTTGCCCCAAGGGAGGAAGAAAATGTCACATTCAACAGGCAAACAAATCAATAAACACGACACCTGTAGATTGCAATAGAGTATGTGGAGAAAGGAGGAAGGGTCATGTGATGAACTGTAACCAACAGGGGAAAAGGGGCTATTTTAGATAGAAGGGTCAGTAAAGGCCTCGAAGAAGCTGACATTTTAGCTGAAGCCTGAGGAATGAAAGATGAGAAGGAGCCAGTTACATGAAGACCAGAGAAGAGTGTCCAGGCAAAGTGGACAGCAGCCACTTGATCTTTTCAGTTCACTTTGCATGGCACACGGTTGAACTCAAAATATACTTCTCAAATGAAAACGAATTCACATTGCTTTGCCAAAAACTCAAACATATTTTAAGACCAACTATTACCTGGCCAATTACTATTATTAAAAAGAATGTACTATACACGAGTTTCTATTATTACATAATTTATTTATTTTTATAATTTTTAAATATGTATTATAAGGGATGATCTCTATTTGATACTGACTGAGGCAGCCTAATATAGTCTTTCAACAAATATTTATCAAGTCCCTATTATGTGTCTGGTCTTCTGCTAGACTCTGATGATAAAGTAGTGAAGCAAAAAAAGTTTCTTTGAAATGAATACTAGATCGAGATTGTATTGGGATCCTCAGTCCCCTCTCCCACCAGGGTGGCTGTCATGTGTTTTATAGGTTGACATGTCATGTGAGAGTTGATTATAGAAACTAGATCCACTGATTAAAAAAGAAAAAGATTTGAAAATCACTGGGTCCCCAAAGTCCCTTCTGTAATACTAGGCATGTATATTATTATGGAAAAAAATTTTTTTCTATTTTCTTGGAACCTCTTACAAGATACATGTGAGCACAATGTTTGAGACAACTCAAGAATAATATGAAATAACATGAATTAGTTTGCTTGAATGAATGAAAAAATTTTTTACCTTTAACACAAATATAGCATGTACCCCCCACAAAAGATATAGAACATTAACCTAAGTTCCTTGCCCTCTCAAGAAACTTCATATTTAATTATTTCTGATATTTTAAATGTTCCTTGTCCTATCAGAATTTTAAGAGCATAATCTACATGCATTTTAAGGGACTTTTCTCCTTTCAAAATATTTGATAATCTTTTAAGCAATAAGGAAGAAAATACCAAACTGGCAAAATGTGGGATGTGAAAATGGTACTATGGGCATGAGAAAAGTGCTGCTATTATGTTAGCAAGTTTCGAGTCCTTTACAAAAAAGAAGAACTGCTTGTTAATGTCAGTTTTGCTTAGTCATGTAATTTTTTTAAAAGTTATTTTGCAGTTATGTATTGTTTTTTCCGCTGGCATCAACGTGGGAATCAAAGTCACATGAATTGAAGTTTGTGCTAATTTTTTTCTGTCCTTTTCCTCTTTGACACCTATTTAGGGTATACAGATGTTATGAAACTCATAGCAAAGACCTCCAGTCATTGGCCGGGTGGGAAATCATACCCCTTTCCACTTTTGCCTAAAGTACTTTGACTTTCTTTCTCTCTTTCTTTCTCTCTTTCTTTCATTCTTTTCTTCCCTTCTTTTTTTTTTTTCATTATGTAACACCACCCCACGTTGTTATGGTGCTTGGTATGAGGTAGTGAACTTATTTGGTAGTAAATATGCCAGGTACTCATTGTTGGCCCTTGGCAACATTGAGAAGTAAAGTTATTGTTCCTTGATCCTTCATTTTGGATGGTCTCTTCCACTCGGCAGCCAGGGCCTCCCTAGAGAGTGCTTACCTCTACACCCCAACCCAACTCTACATTTTCTGGCCAAGTCCCTCAAGCTCCAGGTCTTTCTGAGCTGTTTCCCTCGCTTATCCCTCAGTGACTTCCAGCTACTATACGACAGTCAAACTCCAGTATTAGAAAAAAACAATGGTGTTGTTCCCAAGTAAACACTTTCATTGTCATTTAAAGGTTTCCTGAAGAGTTATGAATCATATGGGATTTCAGATAGCTAGAAGGGGAAAGATTTCCCCCGTCCCCAGCCTTCTTTAGGTGCTTTTCAAATTCCACCCCAGAGAGATTCATCTCTGCTAAATGGTTGTACACCTCCTGCCTTTCTTACTCAATAAAATTTGCTTATTCATAGCTCACAAAGTTCCCCTGGAGATGATTAGTAAGCATTATTCCAGTGTTTCAGCAAAAACATTGAGGGAGGCTGACTAACACTATTGGATTTAAATTAGCTGTATGAGAAAAAGTCACATTGCCTCATCTGGTAGCCAATGTTTCTGCTAAAACAGTTTTTTGATTTAAAAAGCGCTCACACAAACAAGGGAAAAAGAAGAATTCACAAAGAAATATAGAAGAGTAGGGCTGGAATGGAAGATCAGCTAGGATGATGTACTAATTTTACAAGAAACTAATGCTAAGAAGCCAAGTTACCCAAGATCACCCAGCTACTGGTAAACCTTATTTCTCAGTTACAGCCTCTCATAGCCCCCTGGTCTTCTCCCTTCTTCTTAACACAACACCAGTTATACTTCTGCATCTGCTTATGTCATTATTTGATTAACACCTGTCTCCCTCACTAGATCATCACCTTTATGATTGAAGGTACTCTGTCTGGTTTTGCTTGTCACTTGCCAGAACAGTTAGGCATGTTGTTAGTATTCAAGAAATTGTTGTTGAACGAGTATCAGTAAACATAGTCAACTATAAGTAAACATAGAATCAACAGTCTAGTCTTTTGAATAATTGTCAATTCATCATGCATACATTATGTGGACATGCCACTTGAATTAATCAAGTAAACGTTGGATTCTACTATAGTAAAATATAAACTTTGAAATCTCAGTGGCTTAAGATAAAAAGGTTTATTTCTTATTCATTTAAATTATATATGTGATGGGCAACCTATCTCCACCTTGTCACTACTCCATCTGGAACATGCAGCCTCCAAAGTCACTATGGCAGGGGAACAGTAAGATGGAGGTAGCACATTGGCTTTTAAGTGCCATGGAACTGGCACATGATATGTCCACCTCTAGTCCTTTGACTTAGAATTAATCCTATGGCCCCATCCCAACAGCGAAAGAGGCTGAGAAAGTTTTAGGGAGAACTAGCTGCCTTTGCTTGCCATTGAATGGGTTAATTACAATAATAGCAACCAGTCATTTTTATTGAACACTTACTTTGTGCCAGGCCAAGAGCTAAGTGCTTTATTTTGTTCACTGCTTCATTTAATCTTCATTATTAGACAAATGAACTGCAGACACTCTCATGATCAGTTTCCAAAAGAGAAAATTAAGAGATGAGTAAATTGCTCAAAGTCACAACTGCTAAGTGAGATCAGGGATATGAACCACTCTGTCAGGCAGTATAGCCTATTTTCTTTGCCACTCTGACTTAATACCATCAGAATAAAATTTTGAAGGACCCCAGATTGGTTTTTAATAATACAAATAGAGGATAATAAAGAGTTATAAAGTCTATCTGCGGGATTATAAATAACCTCAATTTAACTACTTACACAAAACATTTCACTTCTGGTCACCAAAATTGTGAAGATTTATTTTCCCCACCCCAAGCAATTCCCCATCACACCAGCTGAGTGTCCAGCCATTTAACTAAATTCTGACACTTTCTATCTGGAGACAGCATCAGATCCCACAGGTTAAGGGCTCAGTTCCATAGGACTGCCGCCCCCACCATGTGTATACCTCAGACTTCAGTTGTCAGCTCAAGTTATCATCTGTGCTTCTGACCAACCAGCTGTAGATCAGAGGTTCTAATCACCCCTTCCTTGGGTGCAATTCATTTTTGAGGGAAACGTGTTTACTAGTTTATTAAAAGATGTGGTAAAGGATATAGATAAACAGCCAGATAAAGAGATAACATAGGATGAGGTCTGGAAGGTCCCAAGCATAGGAGATTCAGACCTCATGGAGTTGGGCTACATCACCCTCCTAGAGTAGGTGTGTCCACCAACCTGAAAGCTCTCAAAACCCCATAGTATTAGGATTTTATGGAGGCTTCCTCATGGAGGCATGGTCAATTACTAATTCTATTTCTAATCTCTCTCTCTTCTCTGGAAAAAGTGGGGAGGGACTGAAAATTCAAAGCTTGAATTCATGGCTTGGTTTTTCTGGTGACCAGCCCCCATTCAGGAGCCATGAGGAGCCCGCCCAGAGTCACCTCAATAGAACAAAAGATCCTCTTACTCCTCTTATCACTTAGGAATCTATAAAGGTTTCAGGAGCTCTGTGTCAGGAACTGGGAGCAGAAACAAATATATATTTTCTGTTATCTGTCAGTTGCATAAGAGAATGTCCTTATTTTTAAGATATACATGCTGAGCTATTTAGACATAAAAAGGCAACATGTCTGAAACTTGCTTTCGAGTGATTCATTAAAAATTATATGTATCAATAAAAAATAGATAATGCTGACTGCAAAACAATTGTTGACCAGGTATTCTGTCACCAAAAAGGATTTATTTGGGAAAAAGAGAAGATTGCAACCTGGAACATTCACACATGGTGGGCCATGTGCAAGTTCTGCTGGCACATTGATTGAGGAAGTATTTATAGAGGGGAAAAGAAAGTTAAGGGCAAGGGCTGTTACAACCATAGAGCTCTGTTGTAACCTGTAGGGCTCTTGCGATGACATGGGATGAGAGAGCTCTTCCCACAAGCCCTCCCAATTCCTGTCTAAGTTAAGGTTTCAGTCATAAATTTTAACAAGAGAGAGATAAGCAAATATAGCGAATCTATAACAATTGCTGAATCTGTACTCTTCAAGCAACACTTTAAATTTTGAAATTATTTTAAAATATAAAATTTTAAAAAGTAGCATTTATTGGTGACTTAATTGGTGCCAGGAACTGCTCTGGACAGAAGGAAATAAGTTTGGGGGGAAAATGAGTCCAGAATGATATAAAGATAATTCACTGTTAATGAGACTGACTGGCAGAATCCAAGCCACGATTGCCTTTCTTTACCATAAAGGCTTCTGATTTGCTAGGCTTAGTTTTCAAAGGAAAATTATAGTTTCTCCTTCTTTGGAGGTTTTGAAGGAGGGGAAAAAATATTTCTGACTGGGTTGATTAGAAGGGGACTACAAATGTTTTACGGCCATTAATTAGTCCTACGGTAATATAAAAATTGAGATGAAATGGAAATCCCCTTGGAAAGCAAAGGCATTCTGACAGTGATTGGGAATTGGAAAAACTGCTCCTCCCCTTCAAATTCATTCTCCCTCAAATCATTAGCACACTAAGTTGATCACTCAACAATGACCACAGATGCTGGAGGCTTCCCATTCTCCTTCCCTAAGGCGTGAGGGCAGGTAAACTGCCTGATAAAAATCTATAAAAACAAGCAAACAAACATCGGTGTTTCCAAAGCTCCTTTCAACAAGGTCACAAGAGTTTCTGAATCACCAAGAGCAGTTCCATAGAAGACCTTGGATTGAAAAAGAGAAATTGTGTTTAAAAAAGACACAATAGGTTATAAATCAGACTATTACAAGTGCGGAGATTAGCTATGAGAAAACAAAATCACTTACACTCCAAGAGAAATACTAATTGAAGCCTATACATACAGAGGGTGCCAAAAACATGTATATACATTTTAAGAAAGGAAAAAACTGCATTAAATTTATAATACTCATTATACCTATAACAAAAGATGAATACAAGTTACATTTGATTTCTGCAATTACAAGAGGTGCTCAAAGTGGTTACCATCAGGGATTTTAATACGTGTTTTTTTTTTTACTTTGTTTTTTATTTATTTATTTATTTATTTATTTATTTATTAGTTTCAGGTGTACAAGACAAGGTAATACTTAGACGTTCATCATTTATATCCCTCACACTGTGAACCCCCCTCCCCCCATCCACTATCCCTCCGACCTCACACTGAGCCATCACATTATATATATAAAATTATAGTTGGCTTTAATACGGTTTTTTCCTTTCTTAAAATGTGTATACATATTTTTGGCACCCTCGGTATTGTCCACTCCCCATGGATTTGTTTTATCCAACCAGCCATCGCCATTTTTGAAAGAATGTTAAAAGCTAACTTTCAAATTTCTCTTCTTCTATAGGCACGCTTATGATTAATACAAGAAATATAGAATAAATGATTTAATATGAGCAAGTTGCTCAGAACAATACCAGGCACATAGTATTGTATTAATAATAGATTATTTTTTAAAGAGATAAAAAAAATATTAGATGAGTGGAGTTGAGATTGACTCCCACTTAAATCATTGTTGTCTGGAAACAAGTAAGGACACGTTGCAAAGTGTCTTAGGAACCTGGGACTTCTCAAAAGCAGGAGAAATATTGTTTTGGAGAGGCACGGACTTGGGCGTCTGGCAATTCTGGACTCAAATAAACCTAACTAAAGACATGTTGAATGCTTTGCTTATCAAGTCTGACCCTTCCAATGTTTATAGGGGCCCAAGATCCTCAGATATCAAACAAAATAGCTGGTTATTTTGATGTTTGCCCAGGATAGAATAATGGTGAAAAACGCCAATTCCAGAAGGACAACATCTGGATTTGGTCCCACCACTTCCTGGATACATAACCTTGAGAATCTCGGTGTCTTGACTTCTTTCATTGCATAATAAAACAAATGATAGTATTAAACTGGGGTGGGGTTGCTGGGTGGAATTAATGAGCTAAGAAATGGAAATCATTTAGAACAGCATCCATACAGTATGTTGTAGTTACAGTAGTCCCCCCTTATCTGTGTTTTCACTTTCCGAAGTTTTGGTTACCCTCGGGCAACCATGGTCCAAACATAGTAAATAGAAAATTCCAGAAATAAACAATTCACAAGTTTTAAGTTGCATGATATTCTGAGTTGTGTAGTGAAATCGTAAGGTGTCCCACTTAGTTCCTCACGAGATGTGAGTCAATATTTTGTCCAATGTATCCATAGATATGCTCCCCATCTGTCAGTCACTTAGTAGCTGTCTCAGTTATCAGATTGACCGTAGTGGTACCACAGTATTTGTGTTCAGGTAACCCTTATTTTACTGAATGGTCCCGAAGCACAAGAGTAGTGATGCTAGCAATTCGGATATGCCCAAGAAAAGCCATAAAGTGCTTCCTTTAAGTGAAAAGTTGAGTGCAGTATAATACGACGTTTCGGTCAATGATAAACCCTATATATACGGTGGTCCCATAAGATTATAATGGAGCTAGAAAATTCCTATTGCCCAGTGACATAGTAGACAAAATTACCTAATGATGCATTTCTCAGAACATATCCTCTGTGATTCAGCAGAGCATGACATTATAGGGTTCAGTATTTTCCGTGGTTTCAAGCATACACTTGGGGTTTTGGAACATATCTCCAGTGGATAAGGGGAAGACTACTGTAATCAACAAATGCTAGTTACCACTGTTAATAGCTATGCTACTTACTTCTGTGGTGACCAATTTCTCTGGTTTGGCCAGGACTGGTTTAAATTTTTAGTTTTACAACTGACAGTCCCACATCCAGTGAACCCCTTTGGTCACTCTGTGTACATCAGACTAGTTTTGCCAGTTCACTTTGGAAAGACTATGACAAACATTCTGTTCTATGTTAGCAGAGTTGTTGGTTTGAGACAATTCTGAACATCATGTTTCAAAGCTGCCTTTCCAGTGTCCCTCCTCTTTGTGGCTTTTCCTGATTCATTCTGGCTCTCACCATGCATCTATGCATAACTAAGCTCCCCAAACTCTTTTCCCATGTCTATTGTCATGTATGACTACTCATACAACTACTTAGGCTGTTTCATCATTCACCTCACCTACAGGTTATCAGGGCGGAAAGGGCAAAAGTCTTGCCCTGATTTTGCACGTGCTCTCAATCAATGCTTATGGGTTGAACCGAATTTTGCTTTCTTGGTCTTGAATGGGAGGGTCAGGATTAATTTGCCTTTGTATAGCATTTCCATAAAGGTGAGGCTTTTCCTCAGTTAGATAGTGCAATGTGACCTTGGGCAAGTTACTTAACCCTTCTGTGCCATATAATAATGTCAGCAATGTCATTGTGTTTTTATTAATATTAGGCATAGGAAAAATTGAATTTGGAAAATGGTAGAGCTTGGATTTCAACCCAAAGAGTCTGTCTCCAGCCTTAACAGTCTGAGCTCTTAAACATTTTTCTTGATTTCTTAAATTGAGAAAAAAAAGAGCAAAGATATGGAGAGGAAATATGGGTGGAAATATAATATGTAAATGAGTTTGCTTCTAAATGAGTACAGGTACACAAATGCAAGATCAATAATTTAAAGATTCAATTTTAGCTCTAGATTTTACTATACTCATTTTCTGAAAATCTTCACCTTTATTAAATGTAAGGAAAAATAGGAGGAGGTATAATTTTTTAATAGTTTTATGTTTAAGGGAAGCAAAAATTCAATCCAGAGACCTGCCTTCCTCCCCTACCCACTACCAAATGTTCATAAAGATATATTGAGTAAGATTTGATTTTCTACCAAAACCAAATTAGGAATCGCAAGACAGGACAAAAGAAAAAAATAAACAGAAGAATAAAAATATCTTTGAGATTTTTTTCTATTCTAATATTAATATCCTGGGTATATATTTATTTTCACACTGAGTTATATATGTCTTTAATAAAATTAATCACACTGAGTTATATATGTCTTTAATAAAATTAATCATTTGTTTTCCTTTTGTGGCTTTTAGAACTAACTTGAATAATATGTGTCTCCAAGTAAACAAATATAGTTGAATCTTTTACTGAGAGCAACAAAGTATAATATTTACTAACACAGTTTCTGGAAAAAAATGGATAAAAATGGTTTCAACACATTAGTTAAAAACAAAAACCAAACAAACAAAACAGCAATGAAAAACCCGTCCTAATTACGCTATCTACACTCTTCTGGCAGGTAGAACACAGGTTTGTTTGCCAGTATCAGCTTTTTTTTCACAAGTGTACGTAGTTTAGAGAAGCCTTCCTATTAGTGTCACCTAGTAACTGTGTTTTTCAAAGAATTTGTCCATTTTATCTATGTTTTTAATTATGGACATAAAGTTGTTAATTATATTCTCTATTATTGGTTTTCTTAAATCCTCTTTATTGATGTATAATTTACATAGAGTAAAACTAGCCAATTTTAAGTACACGATGATTTTAACAAATGTATGGTTATGTAATCATCACCACAATCATGATATAGAACATTCCATCACCCCAAAAATGTTTCCTTGTAGCTTTTTGCAGCCAGTCCCTTCTCCTGGTCTCTAATGCTAGACAATTATAGCTCTGACCTCTGACACTACAGTTTTGCCTGTTCTAGAATTTCATATGTGTGCCCGCTTCAGCAGCACGTATACTAGAATTTCATATAAATTGAATCATACAGTATGTAGTCTTTTGTATTTGGATTTTTTCACTTAGCATAAAGTTTTTGAGATTCATCCAGGTTGGGGGTGTGTCAATAGTTTGTTCCTTTTTCTCCTGAGTAAAATTCCATTGTATGGCTACATCAAAATTTGTTTATACATTCATAAGTTGGTGGAAATTTGGGTTATTTCCAATTTGGGGCTATTATGAATAAAGCTGCTATGATCATTTTCATACAAGTCTTCGTGTGGACGTGTTTTCATTTCTCTTGAGCAAATATCTAAGAGCAAAATGGCTGAGTCATATACTAGGTACCTGTTCAAACTATTTTCCAAATGGCTATATACCATTTTACATTTCCAAGAGCAATATATGAGAGTTCTAACTGCTTCATATCCTTGCTAACACTTGGTAACTCCTGATCTTTTAAATTATAGACATTCTAGTATGTGTGTGGATGTAGCTCATTGTGGTGTTTAATTTGCATTTCCCCAATGACAAATGATGCTGAGCATCTTTTCATGGGTTTACTATTTATATATTTTCTTTAATGAAGGGTCTGTTCAAATATTTGTCCCCTTTTTAAAGTTAAGTTTTATAGAAACAAACTCATGGATACAGAGGACAAACTGATGATTACTATATGGGAGGGGGTTAGGGAGCTGGATGAAAATGGTGAAGAAATTAAAAAATACAAATTGGCAGTTACAAAATAGTCATGGGGGTATAAAGTATAGCATAGAGAACATAGTCAGTAATATTTTAATAACTATGTATGATGCCAGGTGGGTAATAGACTTACCGGTGGGATCACTTCATAAGTTATATAAATGTCTAACCACTATGCTACACCTGAAACTAATATAATATTGAATGTCAACTATAATTTTAAAAACTTAAAAGTTAAAATAAATAATTGATGAACAAGAAATAAAAACATAAACTTGAGCTTTAGTCTTTTTATTGAGTTTCAGAGGTTTTTTTTTTATGTTGTGGATATAAGTCTTTTAAACAGAAATGAGGTTTGTTTAAATAAATATAGCTTGGCTTTTAATTTTCTTCACAGGATCTTTTGAAGAGCCAAGGTTTATATTTTCATGAAGTTCAATTTATCAGTTCTTATTCTTTTAGGTTTTGTGTCCTATTTTCGAATCTTTGCCTAACACAAGGGTATAAACATTTTCTTTTATGCTTTCATATTAAAGTATTACAGTTTTAAATCTTTACTTTAAATCTTTGAAACATTTAGAGTTAATTTTTATATGTGTTATGAGGTGGATCATTTTTTCCATCTGGATATCAAATTATTCCAGCTTCATTTTATTAAAAAAATCAATCAACCATACATGTATAAGTCTATTTTTGGACTCTATACTGTAGCTTTATGATATATATATATATATATATATATATATATATATATATATATACACATATATATATATATATATATATTTTTTTTTTTTTTTAAGATTTTATTGGGGAAGGGGAACAGGACTTTATTGGGGAACAGTGTGTACTTCCAGGCCTTTTTTCCAAGTCAAGTTGTTGTCCTTTCAGTCTTAGTTGTGGAGGGCATAGCTCAGCTCCAGGTCCAGTTGCCATTTCTAGCTTCAGGGGGCGGAGCCCACCATCCCTTGTGGGACTTGAGGAATGGAACTGGCAACCTTGTGGTTGAGAGCCCACTGGCCCATGTGGGAATCGAACCGGCAGCCTTCGGAGTTAGGAGCACGGAGCTCCAACCGCCTGAGCCACCGGGCTAACCCATGATATGTTTTCAATACTCTTCTTCTTTTGAAAAATTGTTTGGCTGTTTTAGATTCTTTGGATTTTCATGTGAATTTTATAATCAGCTTGTCAATTTCTACAAGTCTTGTGCTGACATTTTGATTGACATTATCTAGAATGTATAACTAAATTTGAGAGGACTTGACATCTTAACAATATTTAGTCTCTAATGCATGGACATTGTGTAACTCTCCACTTATTTAGGTCTTCTTAATTTCTCTCAACAATATTTTTATTTTTTATTTATTATTACTATTTCTTTTAAAGGAGGGCACAGCTCACTCTGGCCCATGTGGGGATCAAACCGGCAACTTTGGTGTTATTAGCACCATGCTCTAACCAATTGAGCTAAGCAGTCATCCCTCAACAATGTTTTCAATGTTCAGCTTTCACATATATTTTATCTCTAAGTATACTATGTCTTTAATGCTAATGTAAATGATAATGTTTTAAATTTCAATGTCTAATTTTTTGTTGCCAGTTATATAGAAATACATTTTTTTGTATATTAACCTTATATTCTGCAACCTTGCTAACTTCACTTATTAGTAATAGCAGCATTTTTGTGGATTTCTAGGAATTGTATACATAGCTAATCACATCATCTTCAAATAAACACAATTTTACTTCTTCCTTTCCAGTCCATATGCTTTTTATTCTTTTTTTTGGTCTTCTTATACTGTTTATGACCTCCAATATAATATTAAATACAGCACAGATGAGAAAATGAACCAATGGGTAAACCACTACCCAAATACCCATATTACAAAGTAGACTAGGGATTTCCAAAGTTTATGCTCTTGACTTGCACTCTGCTGCTTCCCTCATGCTTTTAAAGTTTAAGTTTTCTAACTCATTTTCAGTTCTATGAGCCTCAGACTTTTTCTGCTAGATTTTAACTTGTGTCAACTTAACTTGCCTTTTAAAAAGGTAACTTGCCTTTTAAAAAGAGGTAAAACTCTTCTGGAATCTGAACAAGAGGTAATTCTATTAAAAATGTAACTTTCAAAGGCTACACCCAGCCAGATTTTAAATGCAGACTGAAGATTTTTGTTTTTTTTGTCTGTTGTTTATTTTGTTAACATCTATGAGGGTTTCTTTATTCTGTCAAGACTATGTGTTAATGGAATATTCTTACCTGGTTTCACGGTACCTTTTATTCCTAATTGTGAAAACTTCTTCAGAACAAAGGAAGAAAGCATATTTAAACCTATGTTATATAATAAAATGCCAGCCTACAATTTTAAAAAACTTGTATGTATTTTTAACTAGGTAATGCATATGATTAAAAAGAAAATTCAAGAAGTAAAACATACACAGTGAAAAGTGAGTCTCCCATCTCTGGTACTCAATCCTTAGTTTTTCTCCAGGGACACTCATTTTTATCAGTTTCTTATGTATCCTTCCAGACTATTTCATGCATATATAAGCACATATACTATTTAATATATCCCTTTAAATATCAGCCAAATTATCCTATATACGCTAGCATCTTGCATTTTTATTTTATAGTATGTCTTAGAGTTCCACATTGATATAAAAATAATGCCTCATTGTAATGGCTGCATAGTGTTTCATTGAAAAATATGCAACAGAAACCATATATTGTTCGCAAAACCTAAAATATCTGCTACTTGGTCCTTTACAAAAAAAGTTTGCCGAGTTCTGTTTTTGTTTTTAATTTTTAACTTAATAGTGTAACAAAAAAAAACATTAAAAGCCTCTGAGATACTATATTTAGAAATTATAAACATACTTATAAATAACTGCTGGGTGAAAGAAAAAATCATAACGAAAAGTTAATAAATAATTAGTACGGAATAATAGTGAAAGCGCTCTATGTCAAAACTTGTGGGATAGAGCAGAAGTGAAGCTTTTAGCCTTATCTGCTCATATTAGTTAAAAAAAAAACACCAAACACAAACAAAAATTAATGCCGTGTATCCCAAATAAGAGATTAAAAAAAGAATACAAAGAGAATAAAAAGGAGATAACAAAGGTGAAAATGAATAGGGGAAAAAAAAGCAAACAAAAGAAACAAACTAAGCCAAATTTTTTTTTGAGAAGATCAACAAATTGTTTTGTTTTATAAAAATAGAAAAGTCATGAATGGATATATTGGGTCCTTATTCTTGGCACCTCATTTTTCAGTTCTAACATTTCATTTGGTTGTCCATTAAAGTGAAATAATAATTTCCAGTTCCCTGCTGATATTTTCACTCTTTTATTTTTATCTCCTCTAACACTATAAGTATAATTATTTCAAAGTCTGTGGCTGACAACCCCAACGTCAGAAGCTCTGGGACTATTTCTATTGTCTTTTGTTACTACTGATTCTCCTTCAAATTGCCTAATCTCCATGTTTGATGATTCTTTACTGTCCCGTGGATATTATATTTGAAACAGTATAGAAATAACTGGATGTTATCTTCTACCTAAAAGTGCCTAAGGGCATTAGCAAACAGGGATTACCTTAATCCAATTTCAGGGATTGAAATGATAGATTAAAAAACCTGGACTAAAATTCCTACAGGGGCAGGTCTACTTACAGTTTCGCCTTAATCTTACTGTAAAGGCCTGGAAGCTGTCGACCCCAAACTAAAGGGGGGACTTAGACACCTCCCCTATCCCAAGCAATGCACACGGTATATTTAATGGCATCAGAAGAGATGGAAACTAATAGGCATCCTGAATAGACTCTTAAAGTGGTGCACACTCAAATTGATATCCTTAAAATGTTAATTTGACATTTAAAGCATTTAGAAGTGAGTTCTGACTTCAGGAAAGGTGAGGTAAAGACCACTTTCCTCAAGGCCCCCAAGCAACCAATATAATCTTGTAAGTAACAGGGATTCTCCCTCTTAAGAAGGATTTGGCTCAAATGCTGCCTTTCACCCCTTCTTGCCTCTGCCTGGATTGTCTTCCCACAGATGTCCACGTGGTTCATTTCCTTGCCTCCTTCAAATCTTCACATAAGTGCTACCATCTTAATATGCCATGGCCTGGTGACCCTCTTTAAAAAAGGAATCTCGCCCATTCCTGCTTCTCCTTACCTGCTCAACTATCTATTTGCTTCATAAGCTACTTATCTTCCATTATGCTATGTAATTTACTTCTTCATCAAGCCCATGCTTACCATCTGTCTCCCCCTGCAGAAATGCTACAAAGATAGGGATTTTTGTCTACTTTGGCTACTGACATATTCTTGCACCTAGATCTAAGATTCTAGTTGGTCTTCAGTAGATGTTTGGTAAATGAATAAATGGAGGCCATTCAGAGATCTCATAGGTACAAGAGGGATTCTCTCAGAGGTCTTACTTCCCACTGCTGCCCCACATCTTAGCAAACTTTTGTTGTTGTTGTTCCAACTACTTATAGCCCTGTCCTTGAGAGTAACTTGGGTAAATACTGTATTTTCCCTGCCTCTGTATATTTGTGGTGATATTTTACATTTAAATATTGTAGTTTCTGGAATCTGCCTGCCTGACCCATCCTCTAGCTCAGCAGCTTATAAGGAGGATGGTCTTTACAGAGATGCCTGAAGTTTTCTAAAATTCATGGCTACCACACCCTGCATCCATCTCCACAATAGCAATGATTTTGCCCAGAAGCAGATTAGCTCTCCTTCTGGATACTTCTTGGATAGTTCTAGAATAGGCAAATAGGCTTCTTTCTGGGATTCCTTGAGTAGCAGCCCTCCCTTCTGAAAGACTCATTGTCCTTTTGAATATTCCTTTTTGTCCATCTTTTTCAGGAGACTCTGAGGTTGGTTTTGTTCTCCTTCCTGTTTAATCTATTGGGAATAATACCCTGTTTCCCCCAAAATAAGACCTAGTTGGACCATCAGCTCTAATACGTCTTTTGGAGCAAAAATTAATATAAGACCCGGTCTTATTTTAGTATGAGGCCAGGTCTTTAATATAGCATAACATAACATAACGTAACATAATGTAACATAACGTAACGTAACATAACATAAAATTACATAACATAATACCGCATCTTATATTATTTTTTGCTCCAAAAGACGCATAAGAGCTGATTGTCTGACTAGGTCTTATTTTCAGGGAAACACAGTGTTATCTTTCCCCATTCCAGGTTCGTTCCCAAAGGACTCTCATTCTGGACTTTAGCTGATGTCGATCCTTTCAAACACGCGAACATTCAAGCACATTAGCATATAATACCTCAAATCTGAAAATTGACTCTTTAATTTCCTCTTTTCCACAGAAACCATGGGAATTCATAACATGAATGCAAAATAAAAATAACTGAGTTCTTTGGTTTCTCATAAACAAAAGAAGAGAGCATAGATGCCTAACCAAATAGATTTTAAACCAGCTGGGTCTGCTTTTATATTTTTCCAAGTGACATGCCAAGAAACACAAATCTAGAAAGTCCGTATGTGCGGTATAGTGTTATCTGATGGAAAAATTATTCTTGTTAAGGGTATAGGGTTTCAAACAAGAAATAATACTTGGAATGGGTTGGAGGCTACCATGAGGGGGACAAAACAAGTTTTCTAAATTTTTGCACTTTTTATTACTGTCACATTTATTATTGTCATACTTCTTTATTAATGTTATACATTTACACAGATTGTATTTAAATCATGCTGGAATTTTAATAGAATAAAAAATATAGTTTTACAACACTGATGACTTTTTTACACTGTTCAAGCAAAAATTGTTTCCTTAGAGTTTTCTTTTTCGAAATTTTACCTGCTTTGTTAGATGACCTTCTTATGTTCCTGTTCCCTTTATCTGTTGTTGATTATTTTAGTATGCTATTTGAAACACATAAAAGCATATATATGCTATCATTTTAATGAAATGAATACCCATGAATCTATCTCCTGGTCTAAAAACTGAAACATTTTTAATATATTATATGCTATGCCTTAGACCATCTCCCTGCTTTTCTACCCCAGGAGGATCTACCACCCTAAACTTTCTGCTTATTATTCCTTTGGTTTATACACACACACATACACACATCCATCAACCATAGAAAGAGAGATTAGATAGATACAGAGATAGAGAAGAAGAATGAGAAGGAGAAGGAAAAGGAGGAGGAGGAGAAGAAGAGAGAGCAGAGGGAGGAAGGAAGGGAAGAAGGGAGGAAGAAAAAGAAAAGATGGTTAAAAATACATTTAGTTGTTTGTTTTCAAACTCTTTAAAAATTCTGTTATATTTAAATGGTTTCCTTTGTTTTACTTTTTTCACTGAACATTATTCTTCTATGTCATTGCATTTAGCTATAGTTTATTCATTTCACTCTTCTTTATTATTCCGTTATGTGGACATAACACCATTTGCTTATTCATTCTCTTGTCAGGGTTCATATACGTATACATATGTAGATATTTTCCTATCTTTATGTGTGTCTGCACAGGTCTTTTTTTACTAGTCCTGTCAGAGGAGTTTTCTCCATTGGTATGAACACGGGTTCAAGGAACTATTAAAGTAATTCAAATATATGGTGATGGAAGGAGAACTGACTCTGGGAGGTGAACACACAGTGGGATTTATAGATGATGTAATACAGAATTGTACACCTGAAATCTATGTAATTTCACTAACAATTGTCACTCCAATAAATTTAAAAAAAGGAACTATTAAAGTAATTGCAGTAAATACACACAGCCTATGAAGAACACTTGTTAACCTAAGGTTATTGGGAAGAGGCACTAGTCATGGCAAGGGAAGACCTGGGTTTGAGTCCTGGCTCTGCCACTTGCCAGCTAGGCTGCTCACCCCAGATGTGGTAAAATAGGAGCTGTTTTGGTGATAAACATTTACCGTAGTGCATATTTTCAACTCTTTCTCCTGCACTATCTCAATAAAACCTCTCAAGAGTTCTTTGACTAGAGCAATTATCGAATTCTTATTCTCATTCTCATTCTCATCCCCAGTCTCACCCTATAGATAAGAAGCAAAGTCAGCTGACTGGTTATAAGCCGTTGGTTGGAGTCAGGTAGAACTGGTTTGAAAACTTTCACCTCTCCCACTCACTATCTGTGACCTTGACTGAGTCACTTGACCTTCCTGAACTTCTGTTTCTTCATCTATAAAATGGATAATAATACCTAACGTTTGCTGAGCATTTATTAAATACCAAGAGTATTCAAAATACAATACATGGATTCACTCAGATATTCACAATAGCTTGATGTGGTAAATAAAATCATTATCCACATTTTACTGATAGGAAACAGTGGTTAAGTAATTTATCCAAGTTTACACAGAAGATATGGAGCCACAAACGGAACTCAGGGGTAATAATACCACCTCACAGCATTATTGTGAGGGTTAAATAATCTACTGTAATAACATACTCGTACATAGAAGTAAATATGTGACGAGTAGCCCAAAGGATAAGAAGGGATGTAAATGGAATTATACTGAATTTAATGATAAGGTTCTTACATTATACATGAAATGGTATATCATAACATATCACTGTAAGAAGCTAATGGAGGAAATAAAATGAAATAATACGATAACTATTTAATCCAAAAGGAAGCAGGGAATTAAGAACAAAGAAACAAAAAATAGACTAGAAAGCAAATAGCAAGATGGTAGACTTAAACCTGACCACATCAATAAGTACTAAATTAGACTAAGCACTAAAAAGGCAGAGATAGTTAAACTAGATTTCAAAAAGCAATACCGAATTATATGCTGCTTAAAGAGTCGTATTTTAAATATAAAGCCACAATATAGACATGTTGAAAGTAAAAAAAGAATAAGAATCCTGGTGAGATTAATATCAAAGTGGATTTAAGCCTACCAGAAAAGGATTGCCAGAAAGAAAGACAGAAATTTTATAAGGATAAAAGGCTCAGTTCATCAGGAGCGTATAATTCTAAATGCATATGTGTTTAATAATAAAGCTTCAAAATACTTGAAGCACAAACTGACAGAACTAAAGGGACAAATAGGCAAATCCACAATTACAGTTGGACATTACTCTTTGTAATCTTTGTAATCTTCTGTAATCTTCGTAATTGACAGAACTCGCAAACAAAAAAATCAATTCATCAGATTCTCAAGTAATAGAAGAAACCTTGACTTCTAAAGTGCTAAAAAGACAATGAGTCAACTTCCGGATTGCTGAAAGCAACTTCAACCTTAGCCCTACAGAACCTAAAACTGCGTTTTTATTTTCTCATCTGTGATATAGGACAGTCATACTCATCAACGTACTCATTACCTTCACTAAAGAAGTTCAAGCAGCAAAATGTGTTCACTCAACTGTTCTTCAGGATCCATTTATTAACATCTTGCAGAATAAAACTGGGGACGTCAGCTGGCAAAATGCTGGCTTAGAAAGTGTACTTGTTTTTCCATTAATTTCAAATATGCACCAAGCTTGTAGCTAGGCACTATAGAGACTGTCATCAAGACTGAGAACCCTGGCGGAGAGGAAATTAGTCTTCAGACACCGGGCTCCATCCAGCATGGAGTTGAGAGCATGAAGTCAGTTGGGTCCAAATCTGGATGCAGACCAGCCTATCTCTCACTAACAATTGACCTTAGGAAAAATCACGAAATGTCTTTGAGCCTTGGTTTGGATTCCTCCTCTGTGAAATGGGGCTAAGCTGGTAACTACTATCACAGGTGATTTTTAGATTCTTTTTGTCTTGATATGTAGGTTGATCTGGACCCCCTCCTTCCTCTCTGACTTTGCCTCTTGGCCCCTGGGCTCATTTTGCTCCAGCCCCCCCTGGGTTTCTTTCTGTGCCTTGAATAAACCATTTCCATCTAAGGCTCTTTGTACCAGTTATTTCCTCTGCCAAAAGGTGCTTCCCTGGATCTTTGCATCTCTGCTTTTCTTTCGCTCACTCTTTTTTGTCCTTGGATTTCAGTTCACACATGTTCCCACCTCAGAGAATTTGTGTGACCATTCACCAGGACCACATCACCTTTCTCTATCGTTTTCTCAGCACTTATCATTATCTCACGTTTATCTAGCTTATTTGTTTGTTTGTTTTGTAATCATTTCTCCTGATTAGAATTTGTTCAGGGCTGTAGTGCCTGGACACAGGACAGTGTCCAGCAGAGGAAAGAGCTCAGTAATATATATATTTGTTGAATAAATGAATCAAATAAAGTGACATGAAAAGGGCATAGATTTGGAGACAACCCAGATTAAAAACTCATCAACATTAGTGATTATACACTTGTTACTATAACATCTACATTTCAGAAGAGGGGAATGTGTGTTAACATTTGCATAACAAATCAGGTCAATAAAGCAGTTGGTCTAGAACAATAGCCCCATATCAATGGTGACCTCAGATTCCAACAATGCAAAACAGAAAATCTCTCCCACACCCACAAGGTTTACAAAAAAACTCTTAGGTGGTTTTCCCCCTGGCTAAATGTGATATCTATTAAAATGGCAGAAGGTTACAGTTAGTTAAGGGTGATACAGACACGGGTTTCAGAGGGGAAGGTTATTTCCACCTGGTACTTGTGGATGCTAGATCGGACTCTGATGAACAGGTAAGAGGGATGGTTAAATGGGCAGATGGTTGGACTGGGTAGGAAGCATTCTAGGTGAAGGGAGCACCTCATATTTTCCATCAGAGCCACCGAAAATAATCTTAAATGAACCTTCAAACTAAAGAAGAGAAAGGGACTTGCTCTGCAAATGCAGCAGCTTCAAACGTGTACAACTGGTTCACCACCCATAAGCCTCTTCTAACGTTCTGGAGTCCCTGGTAGATCCAAGTGTGGAGTGAAGACCATAGCATGCTTCCATTTCTTCGTCTTGAATGATGGTCAATAAGACTAAGACTGTAATGGAGAGCCGCGAATGCCAGGGCAAGAGCCTATGACTTTAAGAGACTGATTTCGGGAGGCCAGAGTGAAGGCTGTTAATAGTTCAGGCGAGAAAGGCAGTATGGAGTCCAAAATCAGGAGAGAAGTAATTGGAGTAAAAAGAGGCTGGGCAAGCGTTGTACGGGTCAGAGGTTTCCAGTGGAGTTGTGTGGACCAGCAGAGCTGCAACTTATGCTGCATGGGGTTTCATGGGGTTTGTTCTAATGCTTTTGGCCCATAGGATACAAAGTATTCTGTGCCTCTTCAAAATAATAGCCCCTGGTGTCTACTGGCCACATCATGAAATAGAAATTACCAAGGCACTGTATCTTTTAAAAAAAATCCCCTTTTTGTAGCACTTCCTTAAAAACAGCTATTTTATGCAACTCTGCCAGTGACTTCTTGACAGTTCTGTCTTACCGATTCTGGTATTAATGAAACATCTTTGTAAAGGGTTGAAGTGTCTTCCTGGTAAGTATTTAGCTTATGTTTTTCAAAATACCTTGTAAAAACTGTTACTAATTTTCTCCTTTGGCCTAATGAGTGTTTTCTCTTAACTGCCTGTTTCAATACAAGAAACATTAAGCAGTTGAAGTGATCAATATGCTTTCAAACATTTTTCTTCCCTTTGAGTTTGTTATTTTAAGAGTTGTGATAGTTTTGTGTGGGGTATTTTAATCAAGAGAGTAGCTTCATTTAAGTTTTTAATTCAAAGGACAACACTCATGTATTTGTTTTGGTGCTTATGAGTTGAGGCACATTTAATTGAAAGTCATTGATTAAAAATACATTTTCCCAGCTTTATTGCGATGGAATTGACATATAATATGTAAGTCTAAAGTACACAACATGACGATTTCACATAAGTATATTGCAAAATGATTACCATAATAAGATTAGTAACACATCCATCACCTTACATAGTTACATTTTATATGGCTTTTCTTTTCATATTCCCTTTTGACTGACAGGATATAGTGATTTCAAAGAGCTGAATACAATTTAGATGTTTGACATGTTAATGTATTGTGGATATGTATAATAGCATTAGATTATATCATCTCATTGTATTATGCAGTATTAAATATTAAAGTAAGCTCATTGTGTTTGCAGGACAAATGTTAAGAACTTGTATAAACAGTTGTTTGGTGTGCTAAAGGAAATGATAAGCCATGTTGGATCCACCACATGCTCTTTCTTATGTGGATTTCTTTGCTTTTTGTGTTGCTCTATAGAGCATAGAGTTAAAAAGCTGTTTAATATGAGTCCATGTGATAATTGTTTATTTAAAACAAAAAACTCACAGAGATAAGAAGTAGATAACATAAAATTATAAACAAACGTTCTTAACCTAGGGTTTTAGAAAGTCCACAGATGGGTATCATGGGGTATTTTTTATTTGTAATGTAAATCCACATTTCTTGAGAGGAAAAAGCATGTCTTTCACCAGATTCTCCATAGGCTACGTATGTGACATCAGAAAGGTTAAAAAAAAAAATTACTTTTAAATGGAGAGCTATGCTAAGGTAAAAAGGATTTGACTTTCAGAATATTGAAATACTTAAAAAATTTTTTGAAATACTTAAATGTATTCTTGAGTTATTTCCGTATTCTCTTATCAAGTTAAGCAGTTTAGGTAATTAACGATTTAGCTGTTTTAAAATTTAAGAAGTTTTGTAATGATAGAAAAGCAAAAAAATGTAGGAAATTTCGTAGAAAGAAAATTTATACTCATCAAAGAGAATTCAGATGGTACTTTTGGTTTATAAAGATATTTTCAGAAAATAGATTGAGTAAGATCTTTTAATTCAGAGGCAAATTAAATAGAGACACTATTTAATTTTGATTTTAAATCTTTTTCAGAATTGTCAATTTATTAATGAAGCATGGTAAGTTGTCATTTTAAAATCTTTACTCATCCTCCATTTTGAAAATAAAATATATGAATCAGATTAATAAGTATGAAACGGTTTGCAAAACAGGTTAATGTTTTTAAATTAAAACAGGTTAATTTTAAGTCTTGGGAACATGCTTTTGAAACTAAGAGCATTTCATTTTTAAATAATGATTCAGATTCTGTTTTATTAAAGGTATTTCTTTGATCCATTTTTCCATATCAGTCTCCTGCTACACAGCTCCTTGCTAAAATTTAGCAAGAACATTAAATACTGTACTATACCATAGAATAAATTACTGGTGCCTAAGTAGTATATTAGAGAGCAATGGATCTCAACCGGGGTTGGTTTTTGTCCCCCAGGGTATATTTGATTATCTGAGACATTTTTGATTGTCACAACTGTTGAAGTATTACTGGCATCTAGTGGGTAGAGGTTACGGATGCTGCTAAACATATTACAAAGCACAGGACAGATGCCAACAACAGCAGACATTTAGCCAACCTAAAATGTCAATAGTACCGTGGTTGAGAAACCCTCCTTTATATCAGAAAATTTCAGTTCAGTTGGTCATTTCATAACTTCAGAATTCTGTCATTGTTCTAACAGGCTTGTGTTGAACAAGACAAGCTGGGTCAAGCATTTGAAGACGCTTTTGAGGTACTGAGGCAACATTCAGTTGGAGATCTTCAGTACTCCCCAGGTAAAATGTCAGCCCCTTCTTCTGCTGGTTCATCAATTGGCTTGTTGGTAACATACACATGTAAGAATAATGACCAGAACAGAGATGACCATTTTTACCCAATGCATCCAGGATTTATTCTGAAAAAGGAAAACTGCATACAGGGTTAGCTAGTCTAAATAAATCTAAAGTTTCACATACAAAAATGCAGAGAAGATAAAGAATTACACACAGTAATACTAAGACATAATTATTTGCTATTAAGCCTACCTGGTTTATTTAATAGACAGATAATTGTAATTGTTCAAAAAGGGCTTTCAATTATTCTAATTTATCTTAAAGACCTCTCAGCCATCAAAGATATATTCTACCTGGAAGAATAAGTAGTCCCATTATCCTTAGACAACAGAAACATAGTCTAGATGAGATGCAGTTATTTTGCCTACTGAGTGTACACAGGGTATTTCAGGAAGTTCCAAGATACAAGAAAGCATGGGATCTTGACCTTCAAGGAGTATGTACTCTACGAAGAGAAATGGGCTATGTAAAAGAATATATGTAATACCAGCAAAAGGCAATGAACACTATCGGCGATTGCAAAGTGATAAAAGAACATGGAAAGGAGCAATTGCATATATAACCACATAAGCATATAAGTAAACGCGTGCGCGCGCGCACACACACACACACACACACACAAACTTTAACTTTTCTCAGTTTCTTTCTCTGTTTTTAAATTAGATTACAAAAACTACCTGACTTTCATCAACCACTGTTCTCATGTCAGAGGAAATCCCAGCTGCTATGGTGTATTGCCTGCGGAGGAACCTGTGTATAACTGGAGAACAGTAATAGTGAGTACACGTTCCAGGATCCCGTCCTTGGGTTACAGGCAAATTTCCTATTCACACCAGCCTTCCACTTGACGTATGCTAGCTGCACCCCAGTTTAAAGACAGCACAGACTGAAAACATGCTTACCACCATCAGTGGTGTGAATTTGGCAGTCAGTGTGGATGATAATTAGCAATGCTATCAAGAAGGAAACTGCCCTTTGACGTTTCTCTTCACTTAGCTGCAGACTGGTTTGAATGACTTCTATAAAAGAGGAGGTGTTTTTAGGGTTCTCACATCACTGCTTCTCCTTAGTCCATCCGGAAAATTGTAAAAAAGTTATGATTGTTCCCTAAAAGCCATGGGGCAAAGGCCCAAAGTTCCCCTGCACTGGCTCTACCTACAATTTTGTGTTAACCTGCTCTATTTTCCTCCCCCAAGCTCAGAGCTAGCTCAGGGCTAATGTATTGAATCATTTTATTTATATTTTAGTAGCCTCCTGCAAAAGGAAATGTCCCCACCATCTATCTCTCCATTCATGTGTTCTTGTACATTGTTTTCTTAATATACCCATTTTATTAAAGTAGTCTTAATGTCGTGGGGTGTAGATATGAAATGATTTTTCTTTTTCTCCAATCGTTACATACAACCATGCTTTGCTGACCCTGTAAATTGTTCTGTCAGGGCCTCTCCACAAGACATTTCTTTGAAGAGAGAGTTTGGGTTCCAGCTTAAGCTCCTCTGCTTCCACTTTGGGTTGCCAGGTCAAATATAGGATGCCCAGTATTTTTATTTGCTAGATCTGGCAACTCTAATTCCACTTCAACTCCCACTCCTTACCATATACCCCACCACTTCTTGTGGTTGGGAACTCCTCATCTGCTTGGCAGCCCTCTTATATGGGATATAAGGTGGCTCAAATCTAGCCCTTTCCACTGTGTGTAATTAACCCATGGAGACACACATATCCTTGTCACATGTAATGGTAGTAACTCAGGCTTTTCCCTCCTGTCCCTCCTCTCACTCCTGCCCTCCCTTGGCTGCCATCTTTCTTTTATCTCCTCTTGCCTGGATGGGCAGGAATGGAAGCCCATTTTTGCCTTTTTGCTGGAACCCCAATTTCTATTAATGATTCTTTTGGATCTTTCTTTCTCACTGGGCATTTTTAGGGGAAAGGAGGGAAGTAACTCCTTCCATTTTCTCATGGTAGTGGGGGGAGAATATGTAACTTCACTCAAAGCCAAAGATTACCCTTCATCCCAAGAGCCTCTCCATATATGCTAGTTCCGGCTGCAGCCATGTTCTTTACAATTTGAGAGATGTTTTGCTCTTTTTGACCTCAGCTTTTGACTTTAGCCACCAAGCTGGGGACCAAATGGAATGTCCCAGTTAACATCCTGCTGCATTATTTGTTTAGAACAGTGCTGCAGACCTCTATTTTGAAGGGAATATTCACCAATCTCTGCAGAACATCCCTGAAAACCAACTGGTACAACCTGCTGTTCTCCAGCAAAAGGGAGGAAAAGGTATGTGGATCATCATTCCGTGTGCAGGTAAAAGAACCAGGTCTTCCTCAAAGCAGCTTTAAGGGGGTTTCACAGCTGACTTTGGAATTAATTTGCAAAATATTCTCTAATCACGATTGAGAGTAATTTAACTCAGACTGAACCACTCCAAGCCGTTATCTTGGATGAGCCTTCCTATTGCCTCATAGAGATGTTACAAAGCTACAAAGTGTCCATTTAGCTCAGATATATCTGTATTTAAATAATGTATATATTTTTTAGGTATTGAAACAAGAACTTTTCCATAATTTATTTTAGCTGTCTTACTCTATTGGGAAGCTCTCAGAGTAGAAATCACCTTCTCTATTAAGTTTTCTGCAAAAAAGAGTTCCATGATATTTGGATATTTCATAACTTTGAAATCCTGATTTCACAAATTAAGATGAAGATAATCTGACTTAACAGATGGGCAAAAGGGTTAAGGAAGATAGTAACCCCTGATGGCGAAGACGTGAGCCACACACATTCACACACACTGTTGGGGGAAGGGTAAATTGTTACAAAGTTTTGTAAGACAATTTGGTGATACCTTTCAAAATTTTAAGTGTTAGTATCTTTTGACTCATAAGGACTATATAACTCACTGGTTGAGTGTGAGCTCTGAGTTAATTGTGTGAGCCTGGGCAATTCACTTAACCTTCTGTACCATAGTTTCCTTATTCAAAAAACAAATAATACTAATTGTATGGACATTGTAAGACTGCAGTAAAAGTCAAATGAGAAAATCCATGTAAAGCATTATGCTCATATCCTGGCACTGCATAATTTCTCAAAATACCACGTATATTAGGATATTCCTTGCAATGTTGTTTGTGAGAGTAGAAAAATGGGAACTCATCTACCATATTTGTTGGTATATACGGTACAGAGATATAGCAGATGCATCTCAATTTTACAGTGCAATTTGTAAAATGATACTTGACACCTAAAATTATTTTAAGTGAGTATTTTTTGGGAAAGGTAGTTTTATTCCTAGAAAAGAGTATACTGTATCCTAGAATTATAAAATTCTAAATATGTAGTAACATTCTAATTCAGTGAGAAATCGTGTATAAAATTGCACTGAAAAAAATGAATTTGTATCATGAACACTGGTGTTAAATACTGAACTGTGGCAGCAATTTAGTACAAGGAGAATAACACTTCTACTTCTGTCTGGCTATTTAGCTTCTCATCGATTTTTTTCCCCCATAACTCACTCACATACTCCCTTCCTGCCTCCCTCACTCCACAGTGTGAAGCTTGTATCTTTTCATTGATGTTTTCTGTTGTGGAGCTTTGCCATTAGGGGACATATCATTCACCATTTTCTGTTTTTAGAGCTTTATCTTCAACCTGAAATAGGGATACATTTGAAACAAAATGAAATAATAATTTAGGCATTCATTATTAGGAGAAAAGTAGATGCATCAAGTAGAACAAACTCATATACAAGTATGAATATAGCTATTAAAAGGAATGAAGGCCTACCTTACATACTGGTATTGATACAGAATGAACTCTAAAGTACATTCACTGTTTTGTTTTAATCCTTTTTAATTCCATAATTCAGAAGTCATAATGCTCACTTTTTAATAATTCAAATGATTCAGAAGCATGTAAAGAAAAAGTGAAAGTGCTCTTTCTCTCTTCCCATGCTATGTCCCAGGAACAACCACTCTCAACAGTTTGGTATTTCATTTTTCTATAGCTAATCTTTGCATTGCTCTATGATTTACAATACATTATTCACTAAAAGGAATTTAAAATAGTATGATATCATTTGTAATTTTTAAAGGATATGCAGATGTCTATATATACAGTAAATACAAAAAACACTTTCTAAAAATAATGTAGTTCTAGATAGACTAGAATGTGTACTTTCACTTTGTGCTTCTGCTTTAATCGTTTACCATGAGCATATAATACTTTTATTTAAAAAAAATAAAGATTTAAACATTTTTTTTTAACTGAAAACAAATTTTGAAAGATGAGGATCCATTGTAATTGATTTGACCACGGAATAAGAGGCACAGAGTTTGTTTAAGGTTGTGACTTTAATTCGTGATATGATTTTTGGTAAGTCCCTTGCATTTCTCAATTCATAAACTCAAGATAATATAATGCAAAAGATAATCTTTGTAAAAACTTTTGAGGTTTTTGGCTAAATGATGACTGATGCAAGAGTATTTCTCCCCAGAGACTGCTTAAAGCAGTTTGGGAATCCACTATTCCACTTTCTCAAGGGGAAAATGAAATTTGGCCATGGATTTTTTTTGTTACTGACACATCTGGAGGGGCATGGCATTTACAGGCCAATTCAAAGTCAAAAAATGGGCAGTCACCTTCATTCTCTATTAGACCAAAGAAATCCAACCATTGATCCAACAAAAACCACAATAAATCTTCCCAAAGTTTCCTGTCGAGTTTTTCTGAAATATAAAGGGCTGTGTTCCTAAAGAGACTAAAAACTCTCAGTACCATTTTATTTCACAGCAATAAAAAATCTCATAGCTTTGCGATCAGAGAATACGTTGGGTATGATTTCAGTTTTCTTAAATTTGCTGAGGCTAGTTTTATGTTCCAATATATGGTCTATCCTTGAGAATGTTCCACGTGCACAATAAAATAATGTATAGTCTGATGTTCTAGGATGAAGTGCTCTATAAATGTCAATTATGTCCGTTTTGTCTAATGTGTCACTTAGAGCTGATATTTCCTTATTTATTTTCTGTTTGGATGATCTATCCATAGCTATCAATGATGTATTTATGTCCCCTACTATAATTGTGTTTTGGTCAATTTCTCCCTTTAGTTCTGTTAGTAGTTTCTTGGTATATTTCAGTGTTCCCTGATTGGGGCATAAATATTGATGACTGTTATATTTTCTTGTTGTATAGTCCCCTTTATCATTATGAAATGTCCATCTATGTCTCTTGTTACCTTTTTTATCCTGAAGTCTGTTTCATCTAATACAAGTATGAATACACTTGATTTTCTCTGAATACATTTGCTTAGAGTGTCAATTTCTACCCTTTCACTTTGAGTCTATATTTGTCCTTGTAGCTGAGATGTGTCTCTTGGAGGCAGCATATGGTTGGGTTTCATTCTTCGATTCAATCTGCTACTCTGCCTTTTTATTGTCCCTGATCATAAACAATGTCAAAATGTCATGAAGATATATTGACGTTTTCTACTCCAGTTTTCTGTTCTTAATTTTTCAAGACATTATGCAGACCCAGACT